>NC_091742.1:25902400-26062400 GCF_043380555.1 Nothobranchius furzeri
CACCATGATGCCTGGTTCACAGCCATGATGTCTGGTTCACGCCATGATGCCTGGTTCACGCCATGATGCCTGGTTCACGCCATGACGCCTGGTTCACAGCCATGATGTCTGGTTCACAGCCATGATGTCTGGTTCACGCCATGATGCCTGGTTCACGCCATGATGCCTGGTTCACGCCATGATGTCTGGTTCACACCATGATGCCTGGTTCACAGCCATGATGTCTGGTTCACAGCCATGATGTCTGGTTCACGCCATGATGCCTGGTTCACGCCATGACGCCTGGTTCACAGCCATGATGTCTGGTTCACAGCCATGATGTCTGGTTCACGCCATGATGCCTGGTTCACAGCCATGATGTCTGGTTCACAGCCATGATGCCTGGTTCACAGCCATGATGTCTGGTTCACAGCCATGATGTCTGGTTCACAGCCATGATGTCTGGTTCACAACCATGATGCCTGGTTCACGCCATGATGCCTGGTTCACGCCATGATGTCTGGTTCACGCCATGATGCCTGGTTCACAGCCATGATGTCTGGTTCACGCCATGATGCCTGGTTCACGCCATGATGCCTGGTTCACACCATGATGTCTGGTTCACAGCCATGATGCCTGGTTCACGCCATGATGTCTGGTTCACGCCATGATGCCTGGTTCACGCCATGATGTCTGGTTCACGCCATGATGCCTGGTTCACAGCCATGATGCCTGGTTCACGCCATGATGCCTGGTTCACACCATGATGTCTGGTTCACAGCCATGATGCCTGGTTCACGCCATGATGTCTGGTTCACGCCATGATGCCTGGTTCACGCCATGATGTCTGGTTCACACCATGATGCCTGGTTCACAACCATGATGTCTGGTTCACGCCATGATGCCTGGTTCACAACCATGATGTCTGGTTCACGCCATGATGTCTGGTTCACAGCCATGATGCCTGGTTCACACCATGATGTCTGGTTCACAGCCATGATGCCTGGTTCACGCCATGATGCCTGGTTCACAGCCATGATGCCTGGTTCACAGCCATGATGCCTGGTTCACACCATGATGTCTGGTTCACGCAGCCTTCTCGGGAACACGAATATCTCAGAGCATGTGGGCCGAGCGAAAGATGTGCAGAGAAGTCTGTGATGTTCCCCTTAAGTTAGGGATGTCCCGTTCCGATATCGGAAGTAATTCGATATCGGCCCAAAAACAGTATCGAATTATATCAGATGGCATCAAAAATCTCCGATATAAGCAATTCGTTAAGGTTCATATTTTTGCAAACAATGGTTAAGAAAAAATTATCTGTCAAGTGCCGGGGTGAGTACTCCTCTCATTTTCCCATCTTTGAGTTGTGTGTTTCAGGAGAGGGAGGCTCCAGCTGCAGCTGATTTGCAATCAGCGGGTCTTGCTACAAAAGGAGGATGGAGAACACTCCTCGACGCCGGATGATTACTACAGCTTGGTAGTTTCCTGCCCTCTTGCGACTCTTGGATTTTGTGCTCTAGTGTTTCTAGGATTTTTTGTGAACCTTTGGATCTTTTCCCTGTGCTTACCCGTTACCAGGTTGTGATTTCTCTGGATTACGTCTTTGGATTTCTGCGACTCCTCAGGATTACTCACCTGTGCCCCATAGGATTTCCAGACGCAGCTCTCACCGTTCTCCATTCCTCCCGGCCGGCCCGCTCTCCTCTCGCTCCCTCTCCTGGACGCCCCACTTGGATTCACCTCGGCACCCAACCTACCCTCTCTCATTCCTACGCTCCCCTACTCCCCGTAAGTCTATTCTCTGAACCCACCAAGTTTAGACTTACAATCCTGGACTCACCTGTATCTGCTCACCACTCCTCAGACGCTGCTGCGCTCCCGTTCTCGATCTCCACTGGGTTTTTCCAGTGCACCTTCAGTTCCCGTTTTAAAATAAAGATTCTTTTTTTTTTTACCATACGATCTGTGAGTGTGTGACTCTGCATGTCTTGGGTTAAACGCATTCCCCAAACCATGTAATTATAGTTTTTTTTTCATACTTACTGCTATTGGCTCTTGTTCTCCGATTGAGTAATTTCACTTGAACAACCTTTTCATACATTCCTCACTACGAAATAGGTAAAAGTACGAATGATTTGTGCTGATATCGTATTAGATTAATATTGGTATTGGTCAATACTGAAGGCTGCAATATCCGTATCGTATCGGAAGTGAAACAGTTGTATCGGGACATCCCTACCTTGAGCAAGTAAACAAAAGGAGCCGTGAGCATCGTTGCTTTTGGATACTCTGGCATGAAGCACACGGCTTCTTACTGTCTCACTGAGCAGTGGTCCTCAGACTCCCGCGGCAGGTCCAAGCAGCAGTCAGAGAATAGGATTGCTCCACTGCATCAAGACTGATAATGAATCGCACATTCAGGAAGCCGCCACTGGCTGACGCTAGCCTGCAATCAGAGGCTACCACTTTAACCAGCATCTCAGCTGTACATCGGGGAGCAGCCGGTCCCAAAAAAATGGTCGGACGAGCATTGAAAACGCACAAATTACCCAGATGTGAACACAATTACCTACCAGGGTTTGAATGGGCCGACCCAGATGTGAATGCAACATAACTTCTGTGTGACATACCTTCTGTTCATGGTTGTCTTTGTATATCAGGCCAAAGTAGTCTTTCTCCAGCAGATTAAGATGCTCACACACCTTAAAGAACAAGAACTGACCCTTTGCACGCTTCTGTAAACACAGAGAAAGTTGTTGAGGTTATATAATAACTTGTCTGTATTTAACAATAAAAATACTCAAAAATGTTTCAAACATCCCATAAAAACAATGATTAAAGTGATGAAACAGGATAATGGCTCTATTTATTGTTTCATAAAGTTTAATTATGCTATTTTCCCAATAAGTGTTCCTGTTGAGATAAGTGTCTATCACCATGAAGCTCAAAAGCAGGTCAAGTTGTGCCAGAAACCTTAAAATAAGAAAAGCTAACAAAATAAATTTACGTAACAGTAGATCGCCCCTGCGTCTGCTTTATTTTTCCCTCCATACTTGCTCAGTTTCTCCATCAGTCTCTAGGCAAACGGACTCGTTCACAAGCCCGACTCGAGCCAGACATAAAATCCTCCAGACTCAGCTATGACACTGACATTTAGCACCCATCCATGTGTGTGTGCGTGCCTCTGTGCACACGCACACACATCGGCCCTCTTAACAGAGACAGAAGGTCACAATGAAGAGGGTGGAAAATAAAAGAAAGTCATCAGAAAGAATGGAGTCATTTTGAATGGGTTGAATTCTTGTTTTGCTTTTCTTTTAAACACAAACTGAGTCAAACAGACGGCGAGTGGCATTACTCAGATGGGCTGACAGACAGGGCAGGGAGCGTGGTACAAGTGGAAGCAAGAGGATGAAAGAATGCATTTTTCTGGTTTGTCCTGGGGCGGCTGAAAACATCTGCGGTATTTTCCTATACTTGGTCAAACTCAGACACCATTTATGATGCTGCTCAGTGCAAAGTGTAAAGCCGGGCGTACACTGTGCGACTTTTTCACTTTTTTGAGCCGATTTTCCACTCGTGCGGGAATCCACGAGATCGGGGCGAGTTTTGCGCCGAGCGTCGTGTAGTGTACAGGGGGTTACGAGAGGCGATTAGCACCACGTGACCAGCTACCGATCAGCAATCGTGAGCTCGCACGGACTTCTGGCGTGTTTGATATGTTGCTCGTCCCTCGTGAGGGTATCGCACTGTTGAAGCGGCGCTGCGAGCAGCTGCGACCCAAAAAGTATCAGAACCGCTCACGGCGCATGCGCAATCCTGCATCAACACCGCTCACCCGCTATTTCCCTAATAACACACGCTGTTCGTTTTAGTTTCTACACGTTTTTTTACTCACAAAGATTGTCAAGAAAGCGTGTTTGTCGTGTTCATGTCAGATTAAACTGATCACAAAACACAGATTTACTTTCTTTATTTCGTTTTCCTCATCCAACCCCCATAAATCCCTGTGTGTCCTCCTGCAGCGCTCCCGAAGGACAACAGGCAAGACAAAAAAGGCTGACGTGTTGAGTAAAAACGGCTATTTTTAGCATATTTTTAGGTCCGACGTGTTGCTACCAGACGTACAGCGTGAGCAGTCAGGTCGCATCCGAGAACTGGGTCGTGCAGTGTGAGCACATGACTCGTGAGAGCTGCCCTGCGAGGAAGTCGTACAGTTTGAGCTGAAGCCGAGTGCTACGAGTGAAAAAGTCACACAGTGTCCGCCCAGCTTAAGTGAGAACGTGACCTTTAGAGTTTTCCCATCTGCGTGCCTCCAAAAAATGTCAAACTAAGGGATTACATTTTTAAAATGTATGCATATAAAAAAGGCTTTGTGAGCCATTTGGTCCAATCTTGAAAATTACATTAAGAGTGATATAGTAAGCTCTTGTGCAATCTCATGACGGGTAAAATGCTAAACTTTTGTAGACACCGATTCTAATGAAACACCAGAACCACATGATACTGAGAGAACAAATGTCTGCACAGTTTTCAGTCTGAAGGCACTACAGGTAACAGCAATGATCTTTTAGTGGTTAATGTGTCTTAGTTTGAACTGACAGGGCGATTAGTGTTGAAAGTGTGAGTGAAAGCCTGTTGAACTGTGTGTTAAGCTAGGTTTATGCTTGACGCGTCCGCGAGGTTCGCACGGCTCCGCGCTGCAAAATTGCGTCATTTTAACAACCACGCCCCTCCACCGCGCCTCCGCACAGCCCAAAATTTCCGCAACACGCACCTAGGAAATTTTCTAACCACGCGAACGGTCGGACGCAGAAAAACATGGCGGACTGGCAAGAACTAGTATGGCAGAGGTTCGTAAATACAGACATTTGTATGATTCAGCTCTCAGAGATCACCGTGATCAACATGTTGTTAATAATTCTTGGAGAGAAATAGCTCGCACTGTCGGAAAAGACGAGGACGCTGTTAAAAATGCTGGAATGCCATGTTGTAAACAGTAATTTCTACTTCTACTATGGTGTAGTGTTGGATGCATGCTGTAGAGTAGGGCTGCAACTATCGAATATTTTTGTAATCGAGTACTCTATCGAATCTTTTTTTCGATTAATCGAGTACTCTAATAAATGACCCTTTTGTGTTTGTAAACCATTATATCAAATAGCATGTTATAATTATGAAAGACCTCTTAAAATGAGCAAGCAATTGCCAGTTATTCTTCAAGTTTTATTCAAAATTAGTTTTCAAAACTTCAGCACTTCAACTTTACTTCACAGTAAACAAATGCCTGTGCAAAAAATAAGTAAACAACCTGAGCCGATTTTCCCCTCGTGCGAGAATCTGCTAACCTGCAAGCCAGAGGATAGCTGTTGAAGTAGCGCTGCGAGCGGCTGCGGCCCAAACAGAACCAGAACCGCTCACGGCGCATGCACAAACAGCTCGCCGGCTGTTTCCCTATTAACACACGTCCGTTTTAATTTCTACACTTTTTTCTCACACAATAACAAGGATTGTCGAAAGCATGTTTGTCGTGGTTTTGTCAAACTATACTGATCACAAAACATTTATTTACTTTCTTTCGTTTTCCTCCGCCACTCATAAATACCCGTGTCCTCCTGCAGAAACCCCGAGGGACAACGGACATCAGTAACACAATAAAAAGTCCGACGTGTTGTGTAAAACTATTTTTTAGCACATTTTAAGTTTGACGTGTTGCTACCAGATGTACGGTGTGAGCTGAAACTGAGTGCTACAAACGAAAAAGTCGCAGTGTCTGCAGAATATATAGAAATACGGGCTAAAAAGCATTATCTTGTAGAGGCTCCGAGTCCGCTTGCAGAAGTGACATTTACAGGTGCTGCAGCATGGAGGATGTGGTGTTGTGGTAGGCTAAATCCGTTTTACAGTGTTTATACTGGACTACGTTTTTCACCTTACGACGTGAAAAATGGTCCCACACCTTTGACATTTTGTGTCTTTTTAGAACTCCACCAGGGTCCACGTTGTCCGCCATAGCTTAAGAGAAAGTTAAGTTACATTCGCTACTCGCGTGTGCGTTCAGCCCAGTGGGCATGTGCGTCACTTATTTCGGTCCGGGTGAAACACGACCCCGGGCGATTGCAAAGCCCTGAATTAATTAAATATGAATTAAACGAATCCTCGAGGCAGAGAATTTGACTCGAGGATTTTTTGTACTCGAATTATTCGAGGTACTCGAGGAATCGTTTCAGCCCTACTGTAGAGCTCCATGCTGCCCCCTACAGTTTGGGAAAATATTGGCTCACCCGCAGAGACGAGCCTCATGAACCATAAACGCTGCGAGTTGTGAAGCGCGTTCCATCCGCGAGCCGCATCACCAAGCGGAAAGTGAACGCGTCAAGCATAAACCAAGCTTTAGAGGCTTGCTGGGCAAAACAGAACATTTAATCTCTGGAATGCATTGTGCATCTCTCCCTCCCATGATCCTTTCTATGCCAGCGTGGTGGAGGGAGGGAGGGATGGATAAGTTACTGAGTGAGTGTGTGTGTGCATGTGTGTGTGTTTGCTATGAGACAATAGCATTTAGATGCAGTGTCAGCATTATCTGTAGCGACACAAAGCAGTTACTGTTCAAACAAATGTAGACTCTCCCAGACGTGCCACTGGCAGGCCGTAGACCAGGGAGCAGGTTTGTTACTGGTTACTGGTTATTTACCAGTGAGGAGTTTGAAAATGTGAAGTTCAAATCTCAGCCCTGGAACTCAGTGGCCACACTGAGCAGACTCCCAGTGAGTTGAATGGAGTGTGGGAATGTGAGGGGTGTAGAGCTAAAAATACGCATGCCACCAGGGAAACCTTTTGTAGCATAACTTACTGGAGTAATGAGAAAAGTACCAATAAAAAAGACACGGTTCTAAAGAGAGCATCTGTGAGGGTCTAATGCACCTGACCGTTAGAGGAACAGATGCAGAAAACTAATCTGAGACCCCCTAATCTGTGTGTGTGTGTGTGTGTGTGTGTGTGTGTGTGTGTGTGTGTGTGTGTGTGTGTGTGTGTGTGTGTGTGTGCGTGCGTGTGTGCGTGCTCTAGTCCCCAGACAAATCCCTGCAGCATGTTCTGCTTTGCATTTATCTTCTAAACCAGTGGTTCCCAACCTTTTTCCTAAGGGACCCCGTTTTTTACCAGTAACATTTCTGACGACCCCCTCCCATTCTCTCTTCCAGTACAAACATTATTAATAAATGATAGAATTGTTCAAGCACATTTTAATATGCTTTGATTCAACAGTAATAGTAGGCTCCAGTACAGAAGAAAGTCATTAACAAAACCAAACAGAGCATAATGTGCTTGACAGTTTGTATTACTTTTCTGAACACATTGTTTCTTGTAAACACGGATAAATCAATCATTCCTTTCAATAAACATTTGACTCATAAAAAAATACACTGAGCAAAATGTGCTTAAATGTGTATATTACTGTTTATACTAGATTATTTACTGTAAAGGCTGTGATTGATCAACCAGTCCTATCTTTAATGAACTTTTGACACTTGAAAATAAAACAGTGAGCTGAGCAAAATGTTCCTAAAAGTGTGTTACTTTTTCTGTACTAATTATTTCCTGTCTTAATATCAGTAAACTTTTCACTCATGAAAAAAAATGTGAGCAAACTGTAGGCTATAAACAAGTAATAAATGAAGTTTTAACCCCTTAAAGTGGGGAGGTCCTGGCGACCCACTGAGAGGCTTTGGCGCCCCCTTGTGGGGGGTCGGGACCCCCAGGTTAGGAACCACTGTTCTAAACTACGCCCCGAGCAAGTGATTCCACCATAACATCCCTTTGAGTCAGAAAGTTAAAAAACCCCTACACACACTCACGTACACACACACACACACACTCACATACACACACACACACACACACTCACATACACACACACACTCACATACACACACACACTCACATACACACACACACACACTCACACAATCACAGAAAGATGCTCTACAACCCCATTACTGATTACATCATCGTCAGAGTGCTGCTCACACGTCGCCTCCTTCAGTAACAGAGGGACACATGGCGTGTCGGTTGCTGGTTCTATCTTGACACCAACTGCAGATTTTTGGGTTTCTCACTCACATCCACACCAACTTCACTTCCCTTTCCTGTTCTCAGGATGCGCTTAGTCTTACCTCCACCTCACAGGTGAAGTCGGTCCCATCCAGGAGGGTGACGTGACACACTATCACCTTCATCTTGGTCTTTCTCACCACGCGAAGAGGAGACTGGAAAACAGATGTCTGCCCGTTCCCTTCAGCCTCCACCTGTCCTTCCTTCTTCTCCTCCTCTGCTCCTTCCCCCTCCTTTGTTTCCTTGGCTTCTTCTGGACTCTGCTCCTCTACCTCTTCCACCCTTTCTCCCTTGGCTGGCTGCAAGGAAAAATGGAAACATCAGATGCTATATCCAACTTAACTCCTTTCTAAAGAAGTTCTGAATTCCTGAGCACACAAATCTTGATCCAAACTGTGGAAGTTTTCTTCTGTAATTCCCCTTTAGTACTTTATAGAGTTGTTTTTTTAAAAAAAGAGGTGTTTCCTTTTGGCCGGACGACTGAAATGATCTCAGCGGGTGGGCCTGCCTGGCTCAGTGTGAAGAAACGACATCAGTTTTGTTAAATTATTAGCAGTTTTAAAGGGTTTCTTTCAAATCTGTTTTGTTTGTTCCTCATAAAATAAATCTAGTAACAGCAGTCATAAAAACTAATATGATGGGAAACTGGTCACCACCAACCAACCAACTCCTCAGTACAAAGAAGTGTCACGCCCTGCTGTGAGACCTGTTCATCCATCCCACTTCCTGTTTTATTTTGCCGTCACCTCTCCTGTTTCAGTTCTTTTTCCTGTTCCTCATCACTCTGATTTCCCCCAGCTGTGTATTTAACCAGCTTTTGTTCTCTTTCGGCTGCCAGTTCGTTAGTTTTCATTCTCTTGTTCCAGCCAGGTATTAAGCTACTGGTCCTTTGACTCAGTTCTGTTTTTTGATCGTTTTTTGATCCTTAGTTAAATAAGCCTTTGCCTACATAAAAGCCTTGTTTTACCGAACTCTGCATTTGGGTCCAGTCCTTCATACCAGCCCTGACAAGAAGTATTTAATTTATACATGACAACGACACTGGCATTGAGCCTGACGTTTATTATTGTTGCTAGAATAAGTAAATAAATGTAATAATCAAGAAGATAATTTAAAATTTATATAGGGATGTGTATTGGTGAAATTCTGGCAATACGATATGCATCACGATACGGGGGAGACGATACGATATACCACGATATATTGCGATACATTCAGCCAGACAATAGTAGCGATTTTTTTAGACTGAATCTATTGTAGGAAACTTCAATAAACTGCCCAAACTGATACTTAACATGTTTATCGTGATGTATCTGAACCATAATAAAGAGATGTACATTTCAATAGTGGAAACAAAACCCTGCACACTGCTGCCAACTAGAAGTCGGCGTTTGAATTGCACCAAAGGAAATGAAAATACACAAATGTTTGCATGTGAATTCTTCCCAAAATTCGATACACAGCTTTTGAATATCGATATAATATTGCAGGAAACAATATCACGATATATTGCCATATCGATATTTTCTTACATCCCTAAATCAGGGTATCTGCAGATTTAAGGGAGCCAAATTTAAGACTTTTTAAGACCTTTTTTAAGGCCACTTTGACCAAATTTAAGCTATTTTAAAAATTAAATTTAAGCGATAATTTCCAGCTATTGCCTGGAACCGGTGCTAACCGCGTCGCGAATGTGGGATTAACCATCCAGTTACCATTAAACTTGCCCTTCCCCATGGCGCAAGCTCCCACTAGCTTAACCAGCTAATGTGCTTATCTAGAAAAATAGCCCCCTTTCACAACCAACTGACTGCGTACGGTTCCGCTTACGTCAACGTCATACACAAAAAATGCTGAACACTAACTAGAAATTCACGAAATTTTTATAGAAATAAAAGAATCTTGTTTATTGGGTCTTTGGTAATTTAAGACCTCTGGAAACTGGATTTAAGGATTATTTGTCATTTTTAAGGACTTTTAAGGCCTTAAATTAGGAAAAGCTAATTTAAGACTTTTTAAGACTTTTTAAGGACCCGCGGATACCCTGCTAAATGTATATATACATAAATATATATATATGAGAAGGCTGCACAGTGGAGCAGTGGTTAGAGCTGTTGCCTTGCAGCAAGAAGGTCCTGGGTTCGCTTCCCGGCCTGGGATCTTTCTGCATGGAGTTTGCTTGTTCTCCCTGTGCATGCGTGGGTTCTCTCCGGGTTCTCCGGCTTCCTCCCACAGTCCAAAAACATGACTGTTAGGTTGATTGGTCTGTCTAAATTGTCCTTAGTTGTGTGTGTGCATGATTGTGTGTCTCTGTGTTGCCCTGCGATGGACTGGCTCTCTGTCCAGGGTGTACCCCGCCTGATTGCCCATCGACCGCTGGAGATAGGCACCAGCCCCCCCACCCCTCCACCCCCGTGACCCCACATGGACAAAGCGGGTTCAGAAAATGGATGGATAATATATATATATATATATATATATATATATATATATATATATATATATATATATATATATATATATGTATATGTATATATATATATATATATATATATATATATATAAATGTGAAGTACAGATTTTTGTATTTTTGTAGACTTAATTATAATAGAACTAAATGATTTTGTCTGACTGTAATATGAAGCTAATAAAAAGAAAAATAAATTAAAAACTGTTGCAGATATAAGTTTATAAATGTATAATAATGTTTCAGAAGCAGGTTTTCTGACTTACAGATTTACGCAAAGCACCGAATAAGAAACAACGCTGGGAATGTCACATGTTCCAGGAGTCTAGACCAGGCTCTAAACATCCCCTGGTGCTGAGGTGTGGGTAAGAAGTGTGTGACCAGTACCTCGGTGTCTGCACTGGTATTGGAATGAGTCTCTGCCTCTGTTTCCTTCACTTGCTCCGACTTTACTTCCTCCTTCTCTTCTACTTCCTCGGCGTGACCGTTCACGTCTGGGGAAGGCCCCTCTTCTTCCTTTGTAGCCTTGCTAGCAGGTTCCTCTGTGGGCTGAACCTCTTTAGTCGGGGAGGTCTGGATGGGTCAAAGAAAATGTGTTAAACACGTTTAGTCTTGGATTAGAAAAATTCCTGCAGACTCCTGTATTTAGAAGTGTATCCTTTACCTGGCTTTGAGACTTCGGCTTCTTAAACCATGTCGGCAGATATCGAGATATTCCTTTGCCCTCCTTCTCCTCTCTCACAGCGTTTTCTCCTTCCTGGTGTTCCTGCTTGGCTTGCTCTGATTGGTCAGGCCCAGCAGCTGACTCCTCTGCTTTCTCCTTCACCTCTGTCTTAGAGCCTGCCTCTGTTGTCATGGTAACGAGTCAACCTGCATATGGAGTGTAGAAGGATGGCGGAGCGTTAAGACTGAATATTTTACTAACGTGTTTCTCTAGTAAAGATAAGACACAAAAACAGAGGAAACCAAATGGTATTTTAAATATGTCCTCCATACAACACAACAGAACACATCAAATATTAGCAGTCCATATTAGCTCATTCTGATTTCTCTTCCAACACAGCTGTAATAAAAATGAACTTGTCATCTGTTGTATAATTGCTTTATATAAGTTATTGATCACTACTGTTTGTCAATCACACTTATCATGAGGATGTAATCAAGGGTAATCATGGTAGAGGTGTGCAGCTTTGCACGCACATCAGGGAATGTATAAGGAGCAGAGCAGCGCTCAGGGGGGTTAGAGCTGCTTGGAGGATTCTACCTGACGAGGTTCATGGATTACATGTGTTCAGTTCTTCACCTATCATGGATTACGTTTTCTAACTGGGGTGTTCAGCTCTCCACCCATAAGCAACGGTAAGAGAAATGTTTCGTTCATGATTGATAACTTGTATGAATGCCGGTTGAATAAAGCCTTGTTGTTCATCGGATATTCAAGTTGTGTTTCATTGTTTCTGGCGTCGACTTGACAACGATCCTGATTAAATAAATATAAAGTGTAAAAAGAGACTTTGAGTCTTTTAAGGTAATTAAAATAAAATAAAACAATTTTATTTTAGAACAACAGCTGTAAGTAATTGACCTCGAAGATTTTTGAACAGTTAGGCCCTGTCCAGACGTAGCCGGGGATCTGCCAAAACGTAGATATTTTTCTACATTTTGGCCTGTCATCCACACGAAAACGGATCTTTTTAAAAACTCCGGCCAAAGTGAAGATCTGCGTTTTCTCCGTTTTGGGTGTCTGCGTGTGGACGGACAAAACCGGAGTTTTAAGGTCCGCAACGTCACTTTCCGCGACAAAAAATGCTGACATCACGTGTGCGACCTGTGTTTACACTAGCCGACAGCATGGATGCCCTCAAGACAATTCGGGAGAAATACTGCCACCTACAGGTCTGGCATGTCCTTAACAACGTATTTATCCGGGTACGTGTGGACAGTTTTTTTTTAAACGAGGTGGTGTGGACGAAAGTTTTTGGAGGGGCGGATATTCGCTTTTAAAAAAACAGCTACGTGTGGACTAGACCTTAGTTCATGGATTTATTTCCCTTTTTGCAAAAGCAGAGGAAAATAAAAGCGCTCACGGTGTCCCTTAACTACATACAGCAACAGCTGGGTGCAAACACTCGTACATATCCACACATAAAAATGTGAAAGAGTGCAGATTAGACAATACTTTAAGTGTGAGTCACTGCCTTTTACCTTGCAGCTGCACGCAAACACACACACACACACACACACACACACACACACACACACACACACACACACACACACACACATACACACGCTTACTTTAACCCAAACATCTTTGGCAGCGCTGTCCACACATCCCGCCAAAGCAACAGACACGTTTATGGAGTGTGACACTAATTTGCTGATAACACCACATGGCCACACTTTAAGGGAAAGTTGATGCTGACAATCCAACCACGAGGCGCAGAAACTGTGATTTTGACACTTCTTGATTTAATGTGAAGGAAATAAGGGAGGTTTTTAGAAGAGGTTGGTGTCCAAACCAGAAAAAATAAAAAATAAAGCAATGAAGCTGTTTTTAATCTCCTCTCATCACCCACACTTCACTCCTCCTGCCTCCTCTATTCTATTTTTTGTATATGGTATCTTTACTTTCCTCATGTTCACTAAAAATGACGCACACACACACACACACACACACACACACACACACACACACTGCAGCGGTGGTGAGTAGGGAGGGGATTAGAGTAAAAATAGAATAGGTCTTACGCATGATTGGCTGATGACATGGGGCAGAGAGGAAGAGAGGGGTAGAGAACGGTGTATGTCGGTGCGACGGGGCAACCAGCTACGTACCCGGTTTAACAACAACAAATAGAAATAACTCTATTCTGATTTTGTTTCTCTTGTGGTCATGTTTAGTCTTTTGCTTTAGAAAACTGAACTAAATTAACATTTTGGAAACTCCCTTGTAAATTATGTTTGTAATACGTCACCAACAGCAGCAGACCACAGCGACTGGCTTTAGGAAACCCTTAGATGTTTTAGCTAAGGGAACTTTATTTTGTTACCTATCTAACCCGCCTATGTTAGTCAAAACAAGCCTACCAACTAGTCTACTCTTTAGAGATTCTGCGTTTCTCAGTGGACAAGCTCACAGTGTGTTTGGGAGGGATGGCACCCAACCGGAGCTTTGTCACGGTGACTTGTCTGCTTTAAAACTTGCGCTCCTTCCCTACAACCATTTAACACCAGGAACCTTGTTCTTATGCCCTCACAACCTCATCTCACCCTCTCCTCACCCCCTCTCTCGTCTATCTCTCAAGTCCAGAGAACCCCTCTTTTCTCTTTCACTAAATCCCTGCACTCCTCTTTCTCCTCTCTTCCCAGGCCCCTTTTAACACACAACCCCCATCCTTCTGCTGTACATCTCTCTCCAAACTCTTACTTCCTTCTTCTCTTAGACAAGATTAGCAAAAAAACACAATCAACCCCTCTTTATGTGCATCTGCAAAAACACTGATGAGGTTAACTTTCTAGCATGTGATGCGAGTCGCGTGTTTCCGAGCTACAACTGTGGCAGATGTTTCCCACAAAAGAGGTCAAATGCAGGTTAAGCATGCTGAATCACACACTTATCTCCCCAATGAGCTGTTGTCCCATGTTTTGTTTTCTTTATCTCTACTCAGAATTTTGTCTACAGGCACATGCAGCACTAGTTCAGCACCGAGGTATGTTTCCTTAAACTATTTCACAGTTAATTAGTGAGATTAAAGAGGAGAAGCTGTCTAAACAGGCCTGAAAAATCCAGCTGATTCCCTCTAAACAAAATCAGATGGATCGTGTGCAAACAAATACAAAAAGGGCGCACAGAAACACCCTCATTCCAGCATTCTCTTCACATACTTTGCTGACCGTTCGTAGTTTGTTTAGAGTACATCAGCTTTTGAAATTATTATCCAAAAATAGGGCTGCACAATATATCGAAACATTATCGTTATCGCGATAACAGGACGTGCGATAGGCCCATCGCAAAGCACGTCAAAAACGGCGATAAATGTTTGGTTCAACATTTCCATCCGTGTCATACATCAACTTTTTGTAAACCAGCTGTTTTTTACGCGAAAGTATTATTTGACCAATCAAATGTAGTCCTTCTGATATGCGGCCAATCAGATGGGTCCGTTCACATAATACGCCCGCCCCCTACGTAGACCCTTAGGATGGAAAGCAACACCCGAACTGAGTTAGCGGCGCCGTTCCCTTGTTCGTCATGCTGGCTCAGAGCAACGAACGCACTTTGTGCTGAGGTTTCTGGAATCAGCGCCGCTTTCAAACGTGAACGCAAGTCCGCTCGGTGTCTGTAATCATTTTTACCCGGCTGACTCCGACACGTGCCGGTGAACCAACCCACCTTCATGTCGCTAGTGTTCCACCGGGTGGTGATGTTAGCCCCAGGCTCTGGTTAGCTTCCAGCTAAAAGGCTACAGCACTCTCCTCCCAGTCCCACCCTGCTAAAGAGGGCCTGGAAAAGTTCCCCCCCACATCAAAGTGATTTTTCCTTTATGAGCTTTTATAACCTTGTTAATCAGGATAGTTGATTTGCTGCTGCACATAAACCGTCAGTCAGAAGCTCTGCTAGCCGGTTATGCTAGTTCAATTTGTTAGCTTGTTATCAGAATCATAGTTGCAGTTTCATCATCTGAGCTGCTTTTTAAGATCTAGGTAAACTTGTTCAATTTGGGGTTAAAAACAAATGTTTTCACATATTTTCCATGTAGTTTTTTTTGCCAGTTCCTTTTTTGAAAGGTAGACAATTGTTTTTCTCTTTCCCTCAGAAAATCTTAATATTCTCCTAGTTTGGACCAGCAATCATAACCACATAAGTGGAGAAAATGTTCAGTAGCAATGAGAGAGAATTTGCTGTTGCATGTAAGTGATGTTAGCTATTATTTAACATTTAAACTTATTTTCTGATTGTTTTTATTTATTCAGAAAACCCTGGTAAGGGATGTTTTTCTGTATTTGGAGCATCAGAAAAAGTTTTATGGTGGAGGTGATGTTTTAAAGTCACTGAGAAACTGCATGCATGCAGTTTGTTGTTTTGCTGCTAATACAGTAGCAGGTGCAGCTGCTAAGACAGTAGTAGGTGCAGCTGCTAATACAGTAGCGGGTGCAGCTGCTAATACAGTAGCGGGTGCAGCTGCTAATACAGTAGCAGGTGCAGCTGCTAATACAGTAGCAGGCGTAGCTGCTAATACAGTAGCAGGTGCAGCTGCTAATACAGTAGCGGGTGCAGCTGCTAATACAGTAGCGGGTGCAGCTGCTAATACAGTAGCAGGTGCAGCTGCTAATACAGTAGCAGGCGTAGCTGCTAATACAGTAGCAGGTGCAGCTGCTAATACAGTAGCGGGTGCAGCTGCTAATGCAGTAGCAGGTGCAGCTGCTAATACAGTAGCAGGTGCAGCTGCTAATACAGTAGCAGGTGTAGCTGCTAATGCAGTAGCAGGTGCAGCTGCTAATACAGTAGCAGGTGTAGCTGCTAATACAGTAGCAGGTGCAGCTGCTAATACAGTAGCAGGTGCAGCTGCTAATACAGTAGCAGGTGCAGCTGCTAATACAGTAGCGGGTGCAGCTGCTAATACAGTAGCGGGTGCAGCTGCTAGTACAGTAGCGGGTGCAGCTGCTAATACAGTAGCGGGTGCAGCTGCTAATACAGTAGCGGGTGCAGCTGCTAATACAGTAGCGGGTGCAGCTGCTAATACAGTAGCGGGTGCAGCTGCTAATACAGTAGCGGGTGCAGCTGCTAGTACAGTAGCGGGTGCAGCTGCTAATACAGTAGCAGGTGTAGCTGCTAATACAGTAGCGGGTGCAGCTGCTAATACAGTAGCGGGTGCAGCTGCTAGTACAGTAGCAGGTGCAGCTGCTAATACAGTAGCAGGTGCAGCTGCTAATACAGTAGCAGCTGCAGCTGCTAGTACAGTAGCGGGTGCAGCGCTAATACAGTAGCAGGTGCAGCTGCTAATACAGTAGCGGGTGCAGCGCTAATACAGTAGCAGCTGCAGCTGCTAGTACAGTAGCGGGTGCAGCGCTAATACAGTAGCAGGTGCAGCTGCTAATACAGTAGCGGGTGCAGCGCTAATACAGTAGCAGGTGCAGCTGCTAATACAGTAGCAGGTGCAGCTGCTAATACAGTAGCAGCTGCAGCTGCTAGTACAGTAGCGGGTGCAGCGCTAATACAGTAGCAGGTGCAGCTGCTAATACAGTAGCAGGTGCAGCTGCTAATACAGTAGCAGGTGCAGCTGCTAATACAGTAGCGGGTGCAGCGCTAATACAGTAGCAGGTGCAGCTGCTAATACAGTAGCGGGTGCAGCTGCTAATACAGTAGCGGGTGCAGCTGCTAGTACAGTAGCGGGTGCAGCTGCTAATACAGTAGCAGGTGCAGCTGCTAATACAGTAGCAGGGGCAGCTGCTAATACAGTAGCAGGTGTAGCTGCTAATACAGTAGCAGGTGCAGCTGCTAATACAGTAGCGGGTGCAGCTGCTAATACAGTAGCGGGTGCAGCTGCTAGTACAGTAGCAGGTGCAGCTGCTAATACAGTAGCAGGTGTAGCTGCTAATACAGTAGCGGGTGCAGCTGCTAATACAGTAGCGGGTGCAGCTGCTAATACAGTAGCGGGTGCAGCTGCTAGTACAGTAGCGGGTGCAGCTGCTAATACAGTAGCAGGTGCAGCTGCTAATACAGTAGCAGGTGCAGCTGCTAATACAGTAGCAGGTGTAGCTGCTAATACAGTAGCAGGTGCAGCTGCTAATACAGTAGCAGGTGCAGCTGCTAATACAGTAGCAGGTGCAGCTGCTGATACAGTAGCAGGAGCAGCAGCTAATACAGTAGCAGGTGCAGCTGCTAGTACAGTAGCAGGTGTAGCTGCTAATACAGTAGCAGGAGCAGCTGCTAATACAGTAGCAGGTGTAGCTGCTAATACAGTAGCAGGAGCAGCTGCTAATACAGTAGCAGGAGCAGCTGCATATTTTTGCAATGAAAATGTTATGTTGTAATGGAATTCATGCATTAGTTTTTATTTGCTTTGAGCCCAGAGCAGACGTCACACGCCAGACAACATCAACACTGCATACTTCAGTATTTGTTCATTTATCGTTAGTAATATCGATATCGCAATATTAAGCACTGTTATCGAATACCGCAGGTTTTCCTATCGTGCAGCCCTATCCAAAAGCTTGAATAATTGTTGTTTACTTGCATCTATTTAATATGTTGCGATTTACATTAATTAGATGTTGCACACAACAGTCACAGGAGTAGGTCATCAGTAAAGACAGAAATTAGGAAATGTATCTGCTGCTCTATGTGAGAAAATCTGAAACATTTCCACCTGTTACAACTGCTCTGTTAGTATTTACCACATTAATGGTTAAATGAACTGATGAACTAATGTCCTTACCTACAGTTGCTTTTGTTCTCTACTTTCCCTTGTAACACCTTTCCTTTTTCTTCCTCCCTCCCGTGTTTCCTCACCTACTGATTCCCCTCAGATCTTTCTTTATGAATCTAACTGCCTTTCTTTCCTTTTAATTTCACGTCCCACCTTGCTTTAAATGCCTGCCCTAGTAAGTGTCATTGCCATTTTCTCTCCTTTATCCTCTCCTCTCTCTCCCTCAGAGCTCTGCTTCCCTCAGGACTGTCGCTGTTAGAAATGAGGACAGAACATGAGGGAGAACTCATGAGGGAGGGGCAGAGATACCAAAGAGAAGAGAGCAGTGGTGAGAAAGAGAGACAGAGGAAAACTGGATGAGGAATTCATAAAATAGAAATACCTGACGCACATGCCAACAGACCTAGTTTTGACATTAGAAGTGGAAGGGGACACAACTGGCATGAGGACCGGGAGTGTGTGTGTGTGTGTGTGTGTGTGTGGGGGGGGGGGGGGGGGGGAGATCTTTACATGAAGTATACAAGGAATATGTATAAAACTACAGCCTAGAGACTCTTATGCTACGTCAGGAATGCAGAACTGTCAAGTACACAGGTGGCAGGAACAGCCAATCACAAGTTAGCAAGTATTAGCAGAGCCAGTAGATGAGCTTATGGACAGTTCCAGGACATAGCACAATGGGGGCTCGTCCGGGATGGAACTGTAACATGGGGAACAGGCTTCAACACAAGCGGCTGTTTTCCATTTGGTCCTAGTGCCCAACCAGTGTTTATTCAATATATTTTATTGTTTCTGGATGGCAAAAAGTGCAGGTGACGAAAATTGACTTTGGAAAAAGTGTGTGCGTGTGTGTGTGGGGGGGGGGGGGGCATGTCCCCCCGTCTCCTCGCAAAACTACAGTTATGCACGTGCCTAATGTATCAGATTATCAAAGGACAACAAGAGACATGGAAATTAAGCTGGGCAATCTGTTCCTTCTTTTTTCTATGAGGTTCTATTTTTTGATTAACTGACAGGATTGACCTTTTCCTCTTTTTTGGGAAAACTAGTAGAAATTAAAAGCAGCACATTTGCTTTTTACTATATGTAACTCGAGACATACCACAAAAAACCCTGCACTGCTTTTCTATCTATTATCTATTAAGTCATTATTTTATTTTTGAACTAAATCTCTGGTCTGGAGATTTAACTTTTCCACATTTTGGAAATTGTTGTTTTTACTCCTGAATGACCAGATTTCTGTCACAAAAACAGACCTTCTATGGAGAGTAGCAGGGTAAACGAGTGGAGGAGCCCGGTATCTAAGGGGGAAGGCATTCATGGCCTGGGACAATAAATCCCCATAGAGACGAGAGATTTCCATGCTGAAAATAAAGATTACTTGACAAGTGTGTTGGTGACAATGGAGATTATTACCATGTCTAACCTCATTTCAAACCACGTCAGATTTAAAGGCAATATTTATTCAGGACCTCCCGAAGCTGACACAAACGTTTTTCACCTCTCTGACTCTTCTTCACTTATTCTCACCTCCCAAAAGACAACAGTACTTTATTTACAACAAATGTTTGTCCCTAAAACACTGTACCTTGCTGCTACTGCAACATGTAATTAGAGAAAATAATCATTCTATGGATGTCACACACTTGCAAAATACACAACAATGCAACAAGTTTCAGCTTTCCAAAGTGTTGCATCATAAGCCAACAGCTGACAGTTCCACGGGCACGGTTTTGAAAAGCCACACAAGCAGCGTTCAAAATCCTAATCTGTGCTGTTCAGTATGATCTCTCCATCTGCCGTGCAAACACACAACAAACACACACACACACACACACACACAGGAATGAAACACACATGCAGATACATAAACACATTTCTAAACATATTCTCAATAATGCACAAAAATAAACAACAAAAACAGCCTCTCAAGTGCACAATAAACCCAGCTGTGTACAAAAAGTGGTGGTGTGAAAATTCAGAACATGCCTGTCCATCTAAACGACACTCTGACCCTCAAACTGAGGATTACATTAAGGATAATCCCTGTGTATGTTTCTGAGTCTGTCATTCTGCCTGCCTGTCTGTCTGCCTGTCTGTCTGTCCACTCATCCCCCCTTCTAGCTCTCTTT
Organism: Nothobranchius furzeri; assembly: GCF_043380555.1. Lineage (NCBI taxonomy): Eukaryota > Metazoa > Chordata > Actinopteri > Cyprinodontiformes > Nothobranchiidae > Nothobranchius > Nothobranchius furzeri. Next base: position 25,922,527 of record NC_091742.1, read on the forward strand.
ACTTACATCTACACCTTCAACTGCCATCAAATATGACGTGAACACATGGAGTAGTGTTTGCTTGCAATTTGAGCTCGAAATGAAAGTCCAGATCCAAAGTGATTCTTAAGAGAACAGTGCCGTGTCATTACCTTTATTATTGTATCATTACTGTCAACTCATAGCTACAATTGTCTGCTGCAAAACTCTGACCTTTGACCACACCAGTTCTTAAGCCTAATTTATACTTCTCCGTTAGCTCCACGAAGGAGAGACACACATGCACGCACAGAGATGTTTTGCCTTCGGACTTCTCCGTCTCCTGGGGAGCGTTGCAAAGCAATCCCCCGCCAGGACAACAGAGGGCGTAGGGCTGTTCTGTGGTATCCTGTCATGAATCCGATCCAAGATAGTGTGCTTATATTGTGTTTTGCTTTTTAACACAGACAAATTTGTCCCTCATTCTCCTCCACCTCTTCATGCGCTCGCCACCTCTAAACCCACATTTCCCATCATTTCCGCTCACGAATAAAACACTTGCTGCATATCTTTTCACTCCTCCAGTCACGGGGGAATAAAACTTTCATATTTTTAGACTTTTTCCGCGGCGTGTTCTTCAAGATTCTCCGTGTCTGTCGCTAGATATCCTCGGATCTCGTGTTTATGAGGGCGCAATGGTGGCGCTGTAAACGACTACGGCATCCTGACCAATCACAAACTTGAGTTCTCCGTCTCGACGAACGGATGTTTTGAAAAGAGGGCTCGACTCCATCCGTCCCCGCGAGGGCTCTCCAGCAGGCTCACAAGGACGAATAATGGCGTTGGGTGCGTCCGACCCGACGCAGACGGAGAAGTGTAAATTAGGCTTTAGTGAATGTTTCCAACTAGCATTATGAGTAAAAAGTTTTTTTTTAATCACTGGTGATCCAAATTCTGCTTAGATAATCAGACTGACTGCAAGTGAAAATAATTAGTAACATAAAGTAATCACAGACACCAAATGGTATCTTTGTATCTATGGATCAGGGTGCGGCTGTGATGCTGTTGTTAGTGGGCCTAACAGCTGCCATTGACACAGTCGACCATGACATTCTGCTGGATCGCCTAGAGCGGTGGCCGGGGATCACAGGGTTGGCCCTTGAATAGCTGCGGACATACCTCTTGGGCAGGAGGTTTTGTGTATAGGTGGGCGATGCTGTGTCACCTTGGCACAAGCTGGCTTCTGTGTGACCTTCATCACCCTCTCCTTGTTCTGCTCTCCCTACCTATTCCACCTTCCTCAGGATCCACAGATTTTCCTCTTTCCTATTCACTCTCTCTCTCATTCTTTACATTTTTAATCACACTTGTCTATTTTTTGCTCATTTAAAATATATTTTTAATCATTTTCCAAATTCTTTTTTACATTTTTAATTTTTTTGTTTTTGTGAAGCGCCTTGTGATTTTTATCTTGAGAGGTGCTATAGAAAAGATCTTTTCTTCTTCTTCTTGGGAAGACTTAAGGTTGGGGGGTACCACACGGTTCTGTCCTGGGGCCACTCCTCTTTGCTCTTTATTTACTTCCCTTGGGGGCACTCCTGCGCAGTCCTGGTGTTAAGTTTCAACTAGGGTTGTCACGGTGTGAAAATTTAACCTCACGGTTATTGTGACCAAAATTACCACGGTTTTCGGTATTATCGCGGTATCTTTTTAAAATGTGCTACATTTTCACACAATTAAATAAACCCTGTATGTCAGGAAATTTGTCCTCAGTTTGTGTCTAAATTTTTCCTAAAATGTGTTATTTTGTAATTATGTTGTTTATTTGTTTACATTTTCCCCCTTTAGTCCTTAAAATACCAAAATTTGCCCATAACTTCTTATTTTTTGTCTGTTTGATGTCATCATTTAAAAATATTAGATCAGATGATAGTCAGTACTCAAGCAGCCTTCTAATCAGATACTTTTTTACCCTTACTTGAGTAATAAACCCTATATCAGGAAAATATTGTCCTCGGTTTGTGTCCTTCCAGTGAGCTTTGCAGATGTGGGAAAATGTCATCAGGCAGGAATCATTGTTAAATTCATAATTATTCTCGGAGAGAGACCAACTCTTATCTGCCCCTGGGAGCCCCGTAATGCATAGCGTCATTTCAACATGGGGGTGTCCGCGACACGGTTTATATGCAGGTAGCGGTGCTGCGGCTGCTTTATATTGCGACTCGTTGCATTCTCCCTCAACCCAAATCCTCGGATCACACATTTTAGCTAAAACGCTAACGTTAGCTTGCCTTGCGTTGACTGTATAGTTGTGGGTGATGGTCACGCAGATGTGTCATGAGATTAGAAGCGTTGCTGCCTTTCACAGACACTTTTTCTGCACGTGCTGCAAACAGAATAGCCGTCTTCTATCAGCTGTCCCTCGGCATTCTTCATATATCTAAAACATGCCCGTACTTCCCACTTTGTCTTCTTTGAGCGATAAAAAAATGTCCTGAGCGCTGCCGTCACCTCCTTTGGCCATTATTTCAGCTTTAGCTTCAAGAAAGTTTTGGTTGTAAACAACAAAGTGCGCATGTGCCGCCGGCAACTTCAGCAGATGATACGGTGGCTGGTAAGGGTCAACGTGCCTACACCGCAGTCACGGTAATCCCACCGAGATAATATAGTTTTTTTTTTTAAACAAGACAGTTATTATTATTGTCAACTTTTTTACCGGGGTTTACCGCTACACCGGTTACCGTGACAACCCTAGTTTCAACTGTATGCAGATGACTGCTAGATTTATTTTAATCTGTTTCCAGGGGAAAGGGGCTCTCTTTCTAATCTTCTGGCATGTAAGTCCTGGCTTGTAGCTAATTATCTTCACGTGAATGAGTGCAAAACTGAGCTTATTACATTTCTCTCGTCTAGTATGGTGGGTGTGAGTTCTGTTCCCAATTTAGATGTTCTCTCTCCCTAACAGAACTCGGTTGTCAACAGCCTGAGGGTGAGGCTGGATGCAAAACTTAAATTGGAAGCTCACATCAACATGGTTGTATGAGCCTGCTTCTTTAACCTGCGATGGCTGACCAAAATCATGCCCATGCTGTCTCGAGCGCATATGGAGTCTGTGCCCCATGCGTTTGTTTTATCCAGGCTCGACTATTGTAATGCTTTATATGTTGGGCTAAGTCAAGCAGCACTGAGATGTCTACAGTTGGTTCAGATTGAACTCTGTAGCCAGATTTCTAACAGAGACAAGGAAATCGGCACACATCATCACTCCTGTGCTGGCCTCATTACATTGGCTCCTTGTAGGTTTTCAGGCTAAGTTTAAAGTTCTGTGCTATGTCTTCCGGTCTCTTTATGGTGGTGCTCCACCACACTTGGCAGCACTAATAAACAGATATGCCCCATCATGGACTCTACGCTCGGCCAACCTGGAGCTACTGACTGTCCCACAGACTAGGTCCAGGTCTAGAGGTAATCAGGCTTTCTCTGTCTTGGCTCCTTGTCTCTGGAATGACCTTCCACTTGATATTAAACTGTCACCATCACTGCAGGTCTTCAAGAGTTGTTTGAAGACTCATTTTTATCATTTGGCTTTCTTGTGACTTGGTTTTATGCTCCTTTTAAATGTTGTACATTGCTTTTATATATGTTGCTTTTATCTCCTTTTTATTGCTCTTCGTGTTTTCAGTGTATTTTATGTTCAGTGCCTTGGGCTCCCGCGAAGGCAGTCGAAGTCACTATATAAATAAAGATTGATTGATGGAGTGAATGATTGATTTTAGACTTGGGACAACTTTATGAAAAAGGACAGCCGGGCACCTCCACTGAAAGGTGCAAGGCAGCCCCAAAGACACTTTCTTCTTTAAACACAGATGCACATGTTGTTAGCTAACCAGAATAAAACACACACACACAAACACACACAATGACAGCAAGAGAAAAAGCACACTGCACTTGCGCAGGGTAGACTGGAGTATGTGTGTGTATTTTATGGCGGTTCTTAGGTTGGCAGTGGCAACGTTCATGTCCCTTTAAGAAGCTGTACCACCTTGAGTCACGTAAAAATGTAACTCAACGTAATAAATGCAACAGCCCCATCTAGTGGACAACTTTTGTTTCTGCGCATACCTGTAGTTATCGTCCATTTATCGTTATCAAGGTGAAATCCTCAATATATCATGATATTGGTTTTAGGCCATATTGCCCCAGCTCTACTACTATGTGATTTTAAGGACTTTTTAAACTCACAATGCTAGTTGGATCCATTCACTTATTGTGCTTTATGCTAAGCTAAAACTAAAGGAGTACAGCCGGGTCAGGAGAGTGACTGGGCTGGTTAAATAGTTTTTTCCCACTTATCTAACTCTGGGAAATATGTCAACAGACAAAATTTCAATTTTGGGTGGAATATCCCTTTAATTAGAAATGATTGTCATTTGCTGCCAAAATGCAAAAGACAGGTAGTAATTTGCATGTTTATTTGTTAAATGTTTTATAAACCGTGGGATGAATTTAACAGATTCTAGCAAACAAATGGCTAAAATGTAGTCAAATTTACAGATTTCGAGCTCAAATTTGATGCGGTAGTAGCCAGAGTGATTCACAACTCTTACCCCAAGGGCTAACAGCTTACACAAGATTTAGTGATAATCTGTGAGATTGAGAATCATGTTATTTTTGAGATTTGGCCAAAACAGCTTATTCCTGAAAAGCAAATATTATCCTAGTATTGAATTTTGGCATGAGACCGAGCAAGGTATATCTTATTTCAAATAAATGGGAATTTGATGACTTTTTGTTATTCTTCTGCATTTATCATAAGATGTATTACATTTAAACAGCCGATACAAACACTTAAATCTAAATTTGCAGCTAAATTATGTGTGTATAATAAAATTAAATCAAATTTTACCGTAAAATACTTTTTGACTGTAATATTCATTAGTTTCACTCACATAAATACGTACAAAAATGTTCCACAAATTTCATCTTGCATTTAGAACATCTTTTGGTGCCACTGTGTGTGTGAAAATAATGGGTCAGCTCATAACTACTATTGTTAACTGCTAACCTCCCCTATTCAGCGATTAAAGCAGTCAGGCGCAAATGGTGGCCTGTCTGCCTGAATGTGAGTCTGGCTGAATAACCGTGTGTGTGTGCGTGCATGTGTGTGTGTGTGTGAGACCATGGGAGACAAAGAATGGGCGGGTCTCATAAGTGCACATGAGAGGAGGTACATTTTACTGTGAGACACAGTAAAAAATGAGGGAGAAGAGAGGAAGAAAGCAGGGTGAGCAACAAAAGCATGAGTGAAAGAAAGGCAGACAGTAAAACATGTAGTGAAACTGCACAGCTCACCCAGTGGTCGTGGGAGTGGCGCCACTGTGGTGGCAAACATCATGTGGTTGTAATAACAGGTGCCTCAGCTAAACAAATGACTTCATAAGCCTTAATGCGCATCATTATACTTGCTATGAGGAGAAACGTTATACTTTGTGGTGCAGAATAGGGCTGTCGCGGTAACCGCAAAAATGAAATATCGCGATATGAAGAAGCCCACCGCGCTGCATCATGGGCCACCGCGATTACTGAACTTGGTTCAACTCAATGATGCATGTTGAGAAGGATGGCTGCACTGGTATCAAAACGAAACGTTACTTCGCTCCTGTGGGAGCGCTTTGGTTTTCAGTACGTCAGCTGCTGCGCAGCCAGAGTCCTTGGCCGAGACAGAGCTGCCACCAGCTGGCAAAAAATAAATAAATAATAAACGCTCGGAGACCTGCTGAAGTCCCGGACAAGCACTGCTTCTGCAACCGTCCCGAAGAGAGTTTGAGCCGAGCTGGAGCTCACTCGCTACCTGCAGGTGGAATGCATCCACCCTAAAGAACCCCCCTGACATGGTGGAGTAACAACCGGGAGAGATTCCCTTTGCTCGCCAGAGTCGCACGCAAGTTGAGTTCGGAAGCGAGCGGGGCCGGACCGGAGCGGAGGGGAGCGGAGGTAGTGGAATTTGGGGTAAGTGTGCAACGAGCGCACCTCCGAGAGGGTTTTCAGTGTTGCTGCAAATGTTGCCACCCCTCTCAGATCCTCTCTCAAACCGTATATGGTTAACATGCTGGTTTTCCTTGTATGTAACAAGGACGTGACCGAGCTATAAATCACCGTCATTCGTGTGTGTGAAAGTGAAAGTGAAATGATAGTGCGCCCGCCCCCCGGCGCGCGCGCGCCCGGTACATGTAATTTTTTATGCTTGTTTCTAAACAACTAAACAAAATGGGGACTTGTTTCTTATTTGTTAGATGCTGCAGCCAAATTTGCATTTAAAAGTTTAACCTTCTCCTGAATTTTGTTGTTTTTAAGTTCAGTCGGACTCCGACTGTCGGAGAAACGAACGTTACTGCGATCTGTGTTGTTACTGCCCTTTGATCTGCATTCAGTAAAGCCTTATAAAAGAAGGCACGGCAATTTTTAACCTTTTTTAAATGTGTAAACATTATGTTTAGATAGTACTGCAATAAAAAAAAGGACTGCAATAATATCGCATACCGCAATATTAAGCCACCCTGAATCACCGCAGGGGGAATTCCTCAACCGCGACAGCCCTAGTGCAGAAGTGAAAAATGGATGATCAGGTCATGGATATTTATTAGGTTAACATAAAAGCTTTGACTTCTGCTCATAATTTGTCAAAACAGCTACTGAGGCTATCTTATCTAAGGGAATATTTCACACAGAAGCAAACAATAAACATAAACAGAAGCCCTAATTAGGGTCCTTCAACAGCATGTTCTCCTGCAATCATCAACTCAGAGCAGCCTGCCATTCATTAACCCTCCATCTTTAACCCTGAACTCTTAAATTAGACATTCCCCCGGTGAGCTCTGAGAGATGGCCTCTTTTTTAGGACTCTGTGCTGTTTCCTCACTCGCTCCAAGGACACGCTGCAGCCGAAGTCCGGTCAGACTAACACAAATGGTTATGAGAAAAGAATGCAGCAGGGACCATATCTTCTCACGTAGGCAAATAACGACCAGAGAGATTATTTAGGCGTCTGGTATCAACTAATCCCAGACCAGAGGCCTCTGACCTGTAACCAGGAAAAAGGAAGTAACCTTTGTCATGTTCAGCTCCCATCTCACTACTGTTGTCATTTTTATTAAGTATTTTTTGCAAGGGATGTCCCTTTCCGATATTGATATCGGCCCCAAAACACTGTATTGGATTACACCGGACTGCATCAAAAATATCCCATATTAGCAGCACGTTCCGCTTTAAATTCCATTCCAGCAATTCTATCCATCAGCGCCCAGATCCCGCATGCTTTCAACAGGAAGGACTCAGATTCAGAAAAGACTGTGAGGTAGATAAAAAGTAAAATATATGAATAGAAATCATCACAAAACTAAAATATTAGGTGAACAGAAATGACAAGTTACAGTGAAGCCACTTTCAAGCAACTGCATTGGTATCGGTAAACTTTTACCGATACTGGCATTGGTATCGTACCGGCACCGATACGATACCAGTATCGGTATCGGCACTGATACTGGTATCGGTATCGGCACATCCCTAAACATAACAAGTGTGGAACTTTTGTTGTGCGTCAGAATTATATTAAAAACAGTAGACGGAAATAGCGTTATTTATAGAGGGTGGGCAAATGTTTGGTTTCCCGTTAACCGGCTATTAACCGTTAGACGGTTAAAGACATTTTGGTAAACGGGCAGCCCTAGTAATATCACTTGATCAAGACTTTTATATATTCCACACTATGAAATAGGTATGTATGATTTGTGCTGATATCATATCGGATTGACATCGGTCAATACTGAAGGCTGCAATATCGGTATCGTATCGGAAGTGAAAAAGTTGTATCGGGACATCCCTATTCTTAGCACCACATCTGTGTCAGTTTTTCATACGAAAAATGTCAAGATAAAAACCCGAGAAATGCATTTCTGTTTAGAATTTATTTTATTTACATTTTTTAATATTAGGTCATAGGTTTTAAGGTTTGCTCTGAATAGATTCAAAAATTAGAATTAATAAAAAATTTTATAAATTAAAAGAATATTGATCCGATTTGTAAACCCAGAATTTAGAGGCCTGACAGATCTACGTCACACTGTCACTTATTCATGGACTCGCCCGTTTTGACTCATGGAGATGGCTGTTGTTGGTTTAGCGTCCAGGAAACTAACACACAATGCTAACTTTGGCTTAGCTTTTCAAATAAGTAAAAAAACATCTATTTCTAGAGTTACAGATTAACCAAATCTGGTTTTGAGGGCTGATTTCTGATTCTTCTGCAGCGCTGACCAGTCAACGTCGATTTTGGCAGATTCTGATTCCTCTCAAAGAATTATGAAAATATTGTAATTTTTCAGATAAGCCGAATGTCTCTTTGAACTAATCCTGTTGAATATTGGCAGATTTGCCCACTTTTTGCATATCTCAAATTTATAAGTTTTTAATGCTATCCGGATATTTTTTTAAGTAATTCTTGCATTGCATGATTATGATTGAGTAAAAGATATCATTAGCGAAACTTAATCTGAGATTATAGATTAAATAGAGCTGAAACAACTAATCGATTTAATCGATTATAATCGATTATTAAAATAGTTAACAACTTTTTTAGTCATCGATTAGTTGTTTAATAATCATATTTTACCGAATAAAGTCTATTTTTTACCACAATCTGACATCGGTTACAATCTGTTAAATTTGCCGCCAGTGTGTGGCAGTAATGAGCCACTGATCTACCAGTGGAGCCGTAGAAGAAGAAATGAGCCAATAAGTGCCCTCGGTTTTCATGACGTATCACGTTACTGACGCTCATCTTGCTGTGAGAGATGGCGGATCAACAAGAAATACCGAAGAAAAATAGAAGCGACAAAACAAGAGAAACCCCGGACAAAAACCTCACGAGTATGGGAGCACTTCACTAGATGCCTTGAAAAGACCGGTGACCTGCAAAATATGCAAAAACCATGGCACGACGGAAGCACGACGTCCCTAAGTGAACATTTGAGACGAAAACGTGAGGGCTGATGCAGCAGAGGAATGTCCGGTAAGTAACAGAAAATAAACAAGCTAACGCAGATCACATTTGGGACTTAGTGTTAGCTGAGTTCGTTATAGTGGATGTTAAACATGTTTTTTTTGCCGCGTCAGTTTACGGTGTTCTACTTCTGATTGACTAGATGCAATCGTGAATCTCCTCCGTGTTGTGAATCATGCGCTTGCCAAATTTAGCACGTCTGTTTATAAGAATGTTCTCGTTAAGAGAAAAACGGCACAAACCCATAACTATGTTCCTCATTCAAAAAAGGACAACTCCGCGGTGAAAAATATACAGACGAGCTGTGTCCAGGTGAATATAACGCGGCATAGTTGTACGCTTTTAATTTTTAAATACAGGAGAAATTCAGAAAGTCCTTTTTTTAACTATTAAAAGGCTGTTTTACTATCTAACGCTGTAAAACGCCTCACAACACATTTTTGTCCAAATAAATGATCACTGTATATTGTTAATTAATTCAAATAATGTAATATTGATTTAGTGTTGTAGTGTGTGTGCTGCTTTATTTTATATGTGTACTTAATTCAGTTTATTTGTGTTTCTTATGCAGAAAAAAACAAGCAACGATGGACAACTACATGGGGAACAAGACACTCACCCCCAGCAATGCATACCACTTACAAACTCTATTCCAGATTCTACATTATTTTTTATGGAATTTACCTCTTATATTTTGATGCCAAAAAATTATTCTGGACTGATTTTTTGCACTGTTTAGCTCATTTTACACCGCTGACTGTGTTCATGTGCAATAAAATAGATTGCAGTCAACTGCAATTCTCTTATGTTTTTCTTTTTCTTAACTGAAATGTATTCATCTTTTGTATAGGTTAAATAGCTAAACAATAACAAACCGATTAATCGAAAAAAATAATCGACAGATTAATCGATTATGAAAATAATCGTTAGTTGCAGCCCTAAGATTAAATGAACTGATCTTTTTCTTTATGGTAAAATAAAAATACAACTTTGAAGAATATAATGTAGTAAAACTCCCACCTCGTCTTACAACTGAAAGCTAATCGTTTGTCAGGATTTAAACAAAAACAACTGATTCTAATAAAAGATTTCCTCTCAGCCATGTCTGCAAGTCCAGCTTTACATACTCAATCACTGAAACAAACTGTGAAATTATTTTGGGTGGTTAGAACAAAAACAAAATGTTAATTCATTTATAAGAGCATCGTCTGTGCAATACTGCTGCTCGTGTTACTTCTAGTTATGTTGTACCTTGGGTTGTGGCCCTTAAAGATGAAGGCTTTGGCCCCTTCGTACCCCCGTCTGTTCAGCCTCTCTCCGTGAGAATGTGACCCTGTCCTGATTAATCTCTTTTTAACTATGTTTGACTTCATGCCAGAGCCACAGGCCCACACTCTGTCGCTGTCATGTCTTTCAGAGCGAGACTCATGCTGTGGAAGGCAGTTTGACCTCTCTTTTTCTCCCTCGGATGTAAAATGTTACTGTTCAACACAAGAACTCTTTTCTTCTTCAACAGACCCTCTTATCTAAGGAAAAAAGCCTCGCTTAACTCTGACAGTTCAAATCTACCCTCACACCTCTTTGCATTTTTCTTGATTTTTGCTGAAGTAACACACATGTTGTTATGGACACATTGTTTTTCAAAAAATTTTGCCATTTTTATATTTGTCTCGCTCCCGACATCTCCATCTCTTGTGCACTCCCTCCCACCTCGCCCTTTCACCCACCCTGCATTGCATAATAAGCTGAACATTGCATTACAGTTTCCATTCACCCATGCCTCCCTGATCTTCACTGGGTGAATGCGAACCCTGTGATGCCCGCTGGGCCGTGCAACCTCAAAAGCAAAGGACTAATAGTTCTACGTCACGGCTGACTGTTGCACTGTAGAATACGTCCACCTTAATAACTGCTGTGACTGCTCTAATGTCAATATAATTGCGGAGACCATGAAAACCTGTAACTGTGCTTTGTGGAGTAATTAGATTTTTAAATAAATAAAGTAGCAGTCAAGTTTTTTGCTACAGAGCAGGAAGGTTGGATTTTTTGGGCTGTTCAAACAACTTTTTGAAAAACTCTGTTTATTTTAAGCATTGAAGGACAGTAGGGTTATCAGTGTGTGTCTGAGCTGATGTGACGTGTTTTGCTCCCGTTGAACCCAATGGACTAAAATGAAAACACACACACACAAACACACACACACGGATGTTCCCATAGCCTTTCCGAATGGTTAAGCAATACATCCCACTCTTTCTGCCAGTCTCACTAGGCTTCTTTCTTCACTTGTGTCCAAATCTGTCTCACCTCCTCTCTGGTTATCTGTTTGCCCATTTCATCACATCATCTTCATGATGGCGTTTTTTGGGACCTCAGAACTCCACTACACACCCTCCAACTCCATGCGAGGTAAAAGTGAGGAGATAACAGATCGGATTGCAGGCGTTTATTTTACTGAAAATATGTATGTAACAAGATAAATCCTAAAAGACACATACAAGGAGTGGAGGGGATTGAGTGACTTGAAATTCAGCCTGTAAGGGGTCATTTTTACACCTACTGGCTCGAGAAAACGATTTAAAAATAAGAAAAAGTAATCGAGTGTGTTTAAATCCTTTTAGAAGAATTCAACATTCCTCCTTGCTTAAAAAGTGCTTTCAGTACTTTTTTCTAACATCTGTTTCAACACTTAGATCTGAAGCTCCTTAAAATGTTTTTGAAAAACTTAAAAAATCAAATATAGAGCACAAACAAAGGGGAAAGCAAGGTTTCTGAAACACAGAGGAGAAAAACACAATCATGCCCTCATTATTGCAATCTCAGAGTAAGTTCCAGCTATATTTAATGAGCAGATTCTCCCCGGCAGAACAACCAATTACGGCTTCTCATTAGCGTTTTCAACAGAGCTGCCACTGTTCGGAACATCCTAACAGTTTGGGAGTGCACATGACACTGATGGTTTTAGATGAATTACACAGTGAAAAGTCCCCAGAGATGGAAATATACACAAATTTCAATAAGCAAATAGCACATATTCCTGGTCTTCTCTTTCCCATTTGCACCTTTACAACGCTCTCAACATTTTCTATGTCTTCTAGCAGCTTGGTCTCCATCGTCTGATGTGGGCTGGGGCACTAGAACTCATTTTTAGCGTAATACTTAAAAGTAGGGCTGCAACAACGAATCGATAAATTCGATGAAAATCGATTACTAAAAGCGTTGGCAACGAATTGCGTCATCGATTCGTTGTGTTGCGCAACTCTTCCAAAAGCCCCCTCCCCTCCCGCCCGCCGTTGTGCGCAGACCGGTGGAGAGCCGGCAGGTGTTTGTAAGAGGAACATGGCAGAAGCAGCGAGACCCCAAAAAAGTAAAAACTTCTGAAGTTTGGGAGCATTTTCAGTTAAATCAGGCGAAGACATGCAACGTTTGTAGGTCAGACTTAGCATGGCACGGGAGTGCTGCAGTGATGATGCAGCGTCTTAAACGCAAGCATGTCAGAATCATCAGCGAGGAAGGAGAGATCTCGGTGTCCGGGTAAGTTAAAAACTTTTCAAAAGTGATTCACCCAAGCCCCGGATTATCACACATGCTAGACATGCCCTAAGCCCGTTAAAAAAAGTCTATAAAATTGTAAGCGCGACGCTATTAGATAGGCGCGGGGGGGGGGGGGGGGAGGACTTGCGCCGCTGCGAACCGGTTCCGCCGTCACATTCCTGCAGAAACTGGTTGATCACACCGGGGCCAGACTACTAACATGTGGCTTTACAACCACAATGTCCTCAGAAGCGAAGACGCTTTTAAAAGGGAGGGAGGAGTCCTAACTGTTGCTGCAGGCGTGTTGTTAGAGAGTGCAGTTATATACTGGTTAATATATTTTTGGGTTCAGTTGCTTTCATGTGGCCTAATGTGAGTCTATTTGGGATCATTGGAATGATCAGCAGCATTTCTTGATGTGACTTTATGGCAGTTGCCCAGGGCATCATCGCAAGGAGGATGGCATTCATTTACTTTTATTTTATTTGGTATTTTTCAGTCATTTTTGGAAATAGTGATTAATTTTGATTAATTCACAGCCTATGTTTGATTACATTTAAAAATTAGTTGTTTGACATCCCCAGTTATAATAAATGTCAACAGATGAGATCAAACAAAACAGATGAGAAATGCCCTTAAGCTGTTTAACTTGGACCAAGCATTTTAGGTCACAGATAGGTGTAGCTTAGGGTCTCTGTCTATACACCTTATAAGAAAATTTAGGTGATGGCATGTTGTTTTTCTGCTATTGAACTGTTTTCTAATAATGTGTTTAATAAAGTGAAGGAAGGAGAAAAATAACGTTTCCCTAGCAGTTTTTAAAAATGTCCCTATGTAATCCGATTAATCGATTAATCGTGTCGAGATCCCATCCGATTAATCGATTATCCAAATAATCGTTTGTTGCAGCCCTACTTAAAAGTTATTTTTCATAACCAACAAACACAACCAGGTGTGTGTTTCTTTGTCTCATTTTTAGCTAATCATCTCATATTTGACAGAATAGATTTAAATAAAACTCTCACAAACTAATCATATGCACAGCCAGCAAAAGATATATCACCATCGTAGCGTTCAAAAACAATATCACAGTTGTAATGACAAAAATATAGTGCAGCTGTAGCTAAAACTCAGCCAGTTTTACTGTTCATGAGCTGGATGTGATGCTATCGGAGTCATCTTGACTCATTTTCAACATTTTACAAAGACAGCTATAACTTTATTATTTCTGATCTAGCTAGCATGAATACCAGTTAGGAATTGAGCCCTAGCCATCTGTCAAACATGCATTTTACACACATTCAAGAATATGAGATGATGTACGAGAATGTTTCAATGTTTTCACAACATGTTGTAAAATTTTAACATACTAATTATTTTAATGATAGATTTGTTTTTCTTTGATAGATTTCAGCCCACATTACTTTAGGATTACTGTTTTTAAAGGCTAGTGATTAATTTAACCTTATCTATTTAATGATTCCTGTTTTGTGCAATAAAATTTCAGCCTGTATTGACTTAAAATTTATCCTTAATTTTAGCAAATGGAAATGGGTATAGATCATTAGTTTAAACATGTGTTTATCTATATTACTACATTATTAGAGGGCTGTGTGGTAGCAATGCCTTGCAGTTAGCCGGCTGCAGGTTCAACTTCTGTCTCCTGCCTTTCATCGTGGACGTGTGCTGTGTGCAAGCGTGGATTTTCTTCCACAGACCAAAAACATGCAGGTTCATTGGAGACCCTGCATTGTTGTCCTTATTTATGCATGTGTGTGATAGGGATGCAACGATACCACTTTTTTCCAAACCGATACGATACCGATACTTGGATCTGAGTACTCGCCGATACCGATGAACAATACCGATACTTCTACCACACAAAAAAGGCAATGATTGGAATACAGATTTTATTTTCTTCTCTGCTTTCAACAGGAAGGACTCAGATTCAGAAAAGATTGTGAGGTAGATAAAAAGTAAAACATATGAATAGAAATCATCACAAAACTAAAATATTAGGTGAACAGAAATGACAAGTTACAGTGAAGCCACTTTCAAGCAACTGCATTGGTATCGGTTAACATTTACCGATACCGGTATTAGTATCGTATGGGTGCCGATAGCGATACCAGTATCGGTATTGGCACATCCTTAGTGTGTGATTAGTTGTTTGTCTCTGTAGTGTCCTTGTGAACTGTCCAGGGTGCCCCCAGTCTCTCTGCCCATAGCCTGCTGGATTTAGACACTGGTTCACCAGGGTTTTACTGAAAAAGTCTGAGTGAAATGATAATACTAATGGGCCATTCCCATCTGTACCGGGTCGGCCCGGGCCGGGTAGCCCCAGTCGGCCCCAGCCTGGCCCGGTTGATTCCACACATCCTTGCCTTAAGCCCATGTGGGCTGATTCTACCCACCAATCAGAGGCTTGCTCTAATCGAAGGTGTGAATTTGCTGTCAGCAGTGGGTGTGTTGGCCCTGGTCGGCCTGAAGCAGACCCCCTCAAGAAGAGGGCTGTGAATGAGCCTTGGTTGGCCCGGAAAAATACCAGGCCACCCAGATATGTAAACAACCTACGCTACCCGGCCCGGTACAGATGGGAATGGCCCATAATAGACTGGCCCTTTAAATCCGGTAGGTCCCCAAAAGTTTCCATTCCCTCAATCTCACCACATTACTGTAAAGAAAAACTATATTTTGAGTTCAGTAAACAACCAAATAAAAACGCATTCAGGACTAAAATTGCATCTTTTAAGTGTTTCAAAAACGTGCTCTGCTATTGTTAAAAGCACAGGGCACTCATGGCACCAGGTGATTCAAACACAAATTTTACTGCGATACATAAACATAAACAAAAGTATGAGAAAAGACTAAAGTCACATGTTTTCCATCAAAAAGGCGTGATGCTTATAAACATTTCCTAACCCGTTCTTAGCAGCAGGAAGAGGTTGCATGTGTACAACCAAATGAAACGGAGCCGGATGTTTGAATAGTGCTAACGACTTCGTCAGCATCACTTTTTAAAAGAACCTACCGTTAAACTCATAACTCAAATGAGATAAATATTCGCATTTGAAGAAAAATAAACTATAAAACCTCCAAATGAGGCGTAACACACTCTAGCTACGAGCTTTGACCGAATACTTCACGCTAGCGACGTAAATCACATCCGAGGCTGACACAAGCGGGACGTGAAGGTAGTTTAGGTGATGATAACAGGGATAACATGGAAGGAGGCAGGCGCCATGAGCCTCTTACATTGACTTATTTTACTAAATAGCGGGTTTTAGTGTTCAGAAATGGTTTCATTTGGTGATTTTAGCCAGCTACAACTAATACGGAGCGGTTATTTAGCATCTTGAACGTATGTAGCCACCGTAATTACAGCAACGTTACATCTAAAAGGCAATGAAGTCGCTGGGATATAAATCACGTGACTGTAAAAGGTGGAGAGGAAACGTTACCTGTTTTGCTGTTTTGATTTCCGGCGACACCTAATACGGGGGTTTCTCCAAAAAGATGGACTAGTTTTCTCCGTTCTCTTTCCCAAAAAGGAAACTCAAAAACACACGTCCTATTCTCAAAACCTCCACAAATCTCCACTACAGTCAACACACGGAATCTCCTGGCCAAGGCTCAAACGGAACGTGCCTATCATTCTCAAGACCCGCCCCTCATACAACGTAAGCATCTTTTGCTGCCTCTCATTGGCTCACACAAATGTAGAGTATTAAGTTGGAACGTTTGATTGGTCGCCCGTGCTGTCAGTTAGAATCGGGGACACATTCATGAAGACTTGTGATACAAAAATAACGCAACGTCTCCCTCTAGAGGATAAATGGGTTCATTGCAAGAAGAGTGAAAGCAAATTATTGAAGGTTTTCTTTTCTTTTTTTTTGTCTTCAGGTTTTTTTTTATTACATTATGTATTTAACCCTCTGATGCATGAATTATGAAATCTTCAACCATGATTTTTTAAACAACTTTTTTCATTCATCTTTAGGTGTGAATGAAACAAATTTCAACAAATATTTTTGTACCATTTTGTTAATTTACAAATACTTTATTACATGTCCATCTCAGTGGACAACGTGCATTCTGAACATGAAATATGGTGGCTTGACTTACTGAAGTCCAAATGGAGGGGCTCA
This sequence comes from Nothobranchius furzeri, assembly GCF_043380555.1. NCBI lineage: Eukaryota > Metazoa > Chordata > Actinopteri > Cyprinodontiformes > Nothobranchiidae > Nothobranchius > Nothobranchius furzeri. The sequence continues at coordinate 25,939,222 of NC_091742.1, forward strand.
CATGCAATAAAGTCTTCAACAGCTGTGTTTAATAGCAAAAATAAAGAAATAACAATTTTGAGTACCTGTCCACTGTAGTGACCATTATGCATCAAAGGGTTAAATGATAGCTCTCATCATTAGCTGCGATGTAATTTAATAGGGAATTTTAAGTTTAGTTTAGAATTGTTTAATTTTTTTAAATATGTATTTGTCAAAGGAATGTAAAATTGAAAATCTGCAAAACCTATTTGATGTTTTGGTATTGTTTTGCTGGGGACATCACATAAAACAATACAACTAAAATGGTTTAATAAGGAATGAGGCAAATACATTTATCGAAATACATTTTTTATCAGAATGGTAACGTATACACTACTAATACATGTTAATGGACAAGCTCGAGGTTTATTTTTGGTTTATAAATCAAATATTGCAAAAACACGTGTTTAAAATCCTAATGGAAATCTCAGGCAGACAAAAATGAAACGTCAATTCCTGATCGTTATTCCTTCTCTCAGTCCATTTGAACTCACAAATGTAAAAGCAGGTCGTTGCGTAACACAAGACATGGCTGCTGCCACTGCGCATGGACACATGTAGACCCTTACATAAACCAACAACCACAGCCAGATTAAAGAAGCTCAGGTAATTGGCTTAGAGTGTAAGGCACCATGCAGATTTCACATCTACGTGGGAGGCGGAGTAAACAAACACACAGGAAGAGCAGCAGAGTAGCAAAAAAGAAAAAGTTCCATGCAAAACACTAGTAGCTAACTGACAAATCTGACTCCAAAGATGAAGAGAAAGCTCTAGTGCGTTTCAGTAAACTCACCATTGATTAAGTAGCATGGATCCAAAGGAGGCAGCAGGAGAGTGTGCACACAAACACAAAGAGCAAATTAAGCACAGATGTTGCTTTAAAACTCCAGCCATTTTTCACATGTTTGGTTTATGAGCTCCATCTGCTACTGGCAGCTGCACATCTGAGCTGGGTGTCGTTGGGAAAAAAAACAACTCAAATAAAGAGGGTGCATAATAAAAAACCTTTTAGTCGCAGCAGCAAGATGTTTCTGTCATAAGAGCAAAGGAAAATATGAAGCAATCCCTGCACAGTTGACTCTGCGGCAATGGTGACAGCTGCACGAGCATCCAAACTAGGCGTGAGAAGAAAGAAACTAGGAATATTTACCGGCATATTAAAGGTCTCGTGATGCAGAAATGATCCTTTCAGTGAGATGGAAACGATCTTGAATCCGCACCTTCTCAGCCAGAACTCCTCTTCACTTCTCGCCTCTCCGCCGTAGCCTAACCTTTTCTCTTAACCTTGTCACCTCGGGAGGTCTCGTCGCAACCTCTCCTTCAGATGAGCTCAACGGAGCAGTCGGATCTTTACCCGATGCTGACTGCCCATGCTTCAAATCTGGAGATGATCACGTCCTAGTTGTTAACCAGCTCTTAAACAAAAAGAAAGGAAAGGAAACGGTGTCCCACCCTAGGATAGCTGTTTGGTTTCCCATGTGAGCACGAGATCAAGCCAGTTAAGATTCTCTGAGGGATTAGCGTCGGGCCTTTCTGGGTGGAATTACTCCGATAGAGCCATCTGAACAGCAAAGCACGGCCCACTGGCGCAGCTATTGCCCAGTCATGGCTGGAACTTGACCAGTGGATGAGGTAACCATCATTCCCTGCAACGTTGACCATCCAGACCTCAAATATTCAAATTTATGCGTCCTTAAATGTCCACAGCAAACTACAAAGCAGAACTGGAATTTTAAACCTACCAAAAGCACGTTTTACCACAGAGATCAAAGACTTCCACTAATTGAATTACTGCTAATAAGTTTTCCCCTCTGAACCTATCAGCTTTAACCAGTTTAGCTCGTTTACTGCCTTTTAGGCACAAAACGAACTGTCTTATCTTAATTGGGTTGGAACAAATTCAAGCTCGGAGAATGAATAGTTTATTATTGCCTTACAATCAGGGGCGTGTCCAGGGAGTGGCCTGGGGTAGCACATGCCACCCTTGAAATCTGATTGGCCACCCCAGGTGCCACCACACTAATTTAGGCTTTTCATTGTCCACAAAAGGCTTGGGGGTAAAACAAAAAAAAAAGCATAACCATTGGTGCCACCCATGCACAAAGCTGTGCCTCACCTGGGCCACCCCATTTTAAAAGATCTGGACACGCCCCTGCTCACAATCACCACGCATGCTTTGAAATAAGATTATGAAAAAGGTGTGGCAGGTGAATCCACTTAGTTGTTAACCAAGTAGCAGAGGTGTGACCAAGTCACTGCTTTGCAAGTCACAAGTAAGTCACAAGTCTTTCCAGTCAAGTGTTGAGTCAAGTCAAAGACAACCAAGTCCAAGTCGAGTCCACGTCCTTAACTTTGAATTTTCAAGTCATAATCAAGTAATCTGTCCAACTTCAAGTTAATGACGATGATGATAAATAAACTCCAGGAATAAAGCTTCATTTATTTGCTCAAACGAGCAGAAACTAAGTGCTGCTGCATTCAGCCGTGCAAGTTCACACCCAGAACGAAGAACGGTTTATGATTTTTGTCCACGTCGTGCCACTTTTGTGCTAAAATATCAAACATGCTCAAGTCATCAAGTCAACAGATGCAAGTCGATTCAAGTCGCAAGTCATTGGTGCTCAAGTCCAGGTCAAGTCGTAAGTCTTTATAGATTTTATCAAGTCATTGGAAGTCATTAAAATAATGACTCAAGTCTGACTCGAGTCCGAGTCATGTGACTCTAGAACTCGTCTTTAAAAACTCATTAAAACAGCTGTAAATGACAAAAAAAAAACTGTATTAAACGGCCTGTATTTGATATAGCGCCTTCTAGAGTCCTGGAACCCCCCAAGGCGCTTTACAACACAATCAGTCATTCACCCATTCACACACACATTCACACACTGGTGGGGATAAGCTACGATGTAGCCACAGCTGCCCTGGGGCGCACTGACAGAGGCGAGGCTGCCGAGCACTGGCGCCGCCGGTCCCTCCGACCACCACCAGCAGGCAACGTGAGTTAAATGTCTTGCCCAAGGACACAACGACAGCGACAGACTGAGCGGGGCTCGAACCTGCAACCTTCCGATTACGGGGCGAGCACCTAACTCCTGTGCCACCGTTGCCCCAAAAATGTTTGTTTTTAATCCCCAATTTAACTATTTTAAACCTTTCAGCTAATATAATTCATGTCTAAGGACAGCATCGTGTCGCGAAGTTGCTTGTACGAGAAAATCGTCTTGCACATTCAGGAGACGACCCCTATTCTAAACACACATAATTAGTCAAACACACACACCTTTTTACCTGGTGAGCAGGCGCTAACCAGAGCAAACGACTTGGCTTCACAGAGAAGTTCCTAGAACAACCCCGCTTCTCCAGTCTTTACCATCTTGTGTGTTGAGCAAATACCAAGACACTGAACCAATATTTCCTTCTAAGTTCACACCTGTTTGCTGAATGTAATGTCAACCACCCGCGGCCTCTCCCTTCCTCGTCCACGTCTTTGTGTGTGGCGGTAACGCTAAACCCCAGGATCAAGTGTCAGATAGGGACAAGAGGAGAGTAAACCACTGATGGATATGGAGATGAAAGCGTGGGCTGAAATATTACTAAAAGCTGCAACTAATGAGTGGAAGCAGCAACAACATGTGAGCTAAAGTACTGAAAAGGGAATTATTTTGCTGGAGGGTTTGATGACGATGCCGTCAGCGGCTTAAACACAAAAGAGAGAAATAGAAATACTGAATATGAATTGAAAATCACGCATTTTTTAAGTGTTTGGTCATAATTTGATGTTTCAGCAGTTTATTTGTGTGTTTGCTCTCGTTTAGTGGATCATAAAATATCAACAGTGTTTAGTTTTGTTTACTAAAGAGCCCGAACAGGTAGTCAAGGAGTTAGTGCGTGTGTGTGAGTGAGTGAGTGAGAGAGAGAGAGAACAAAAGAAAAAAGAGAGAGAGAGAAATCAGAGAAGGGAGAGAAGACAGAAAGAGAGAAGAGAGAGAAACATGGGAGAGAAAAATCAGAGAGAGAAGACATAGGGGCATGCCCAGGGAGTGGCACATGCCACCCTTGGAATCTGATTGGCCACCCCAGGTGCCACCACACTAATTTACTTTTAAATAGGCTTTTCATTGTCCATAAAAGGCTTGGAGGTAAAACAAAAAAAGCATAACCATTGGTGCCACCCATGCACAAAGTTGTGCCTCACCTGGGCCACCCCATTTTAAAAGATCTGGACACGCCACTGGGAAGACATAGATTGTGTGGGAGAGAAAGAGAGAGAGAGCGAGAGAGAGAGAGAAATCAGAGAAAGAGAGGAGACCGAGAGACAGATAGAAAAAGAGAAATATGAGAGAGAGAGAGAGAGAGAGAGAGAGAGAGAGAGAGAGAGAGAGAGAGAGAGAGAGAGAGAGAGGCCTTTAAGAAGCTATTTACTGTGAGATCCGTGTGCACTACAAACTGCAACAAGACTTTTTAAGTCCCTTATCTTTACTCACTGTTTTGTCTGTTGGAGGCCCAGACCCCTGCCCGACAACACTCCACCACTCACGCCCTCTGCTGGCTGTTCTGAACACGATTTGCCAATAAAACCACGAGCACTGGTCTGCACGCTCATCAGATTATATCCGTATTGAACCTCTTTGTTCAGGACATTTACATGTTTATATCGGTGTACAGAAGTGTGTAAAACAGTGCCACATTTTATATTTAGAAGCGAGGTGGAAACATAAAACTGAACGTTATTTACAGACAAATGACACAATTACACTCGCTATAATAAGTCAGGGTTAAATTTAACTGTGTATTGTTGCCATCGTAAAACAACTCCAACCTCCAAAATGATAAATGACCTGTGCTTGTATGGCGCTTTTCTATGTCTGAGGACTTCAGAGTGCTTTACACTGCAGTCACTCATTCATCCGTTCACATACCGATGGTGATGAGCTACACCGTAGCCACAGCTGACCTCTGGCACACTGGTCCCTCCGACCACCACCAGCAGGCAGGGAGGGTGAAGAGTCTTGCTCAAACCGGCAACCCACCGGTTGTAACCCCTGAAGCCCCATCGACGTTGCAACACCAATACGCCGCCGTCGCCCCATCACAGAGGTTCATGCAAAAATTGACACTGCTGTCAACAAAAGGCTCAAGACCAGGAGTGTCAAACTCATTTTAGGTCAGGGGCCACATTGAGGGAAATCTAGTCCCAAGTGGGCCGGACCGGTAAATTAAAAAAAAACTTCAAATTGTTTTCTTTGTTTTAATACAATCAATATAAAACAAGGCTGGAACCTGAGGACAGTGTAGAACAAGTACAACACCTGAAGTGTTCTTGAAAATTTGAAAAAAAAAATCAACAAATAAAAAAAACATTCCTTAGTGATTCAAAGAGCTTACAGATCACATGGCTAGATCAGTTTCGTGCAGCACTTAAAATATATTTGACTCATTTTACTTTACATCTTTTAGCTTTCACCAGCACATCAATATCAGAAGTCACATCCTGAGTGGCAGCCAACTTCAGGATGGGATTCAAGTTCTTGTGTGAGCCTTGAGCGCAGCTTTGTTTTATTTATGCTCGTTACAGAGAAAACTTGCTCACAAAGATATGTTTATTTTCACTCTACATTGTAAAGTATGACAATAAAGTTTACACAACCATCTCGCGGGCCGGATTTAACCTGCTTGCGGGCCGGATCTGGCCCGCGGGCCGCATATTTGACACCCCTGCTCAAGACTGAGCTTATAAAGTTTGGTTTTAGTCATTTTGATTTGATTTGGTTTAGCTAAACTTTTATTAACTGGTTCACTTTAATGGATTACGCTGTTCTGTTACGTTTTATTGCCATATTCCACTCTCACATTTCTAGCTTTTGTTATATTATTGTTTTATCCCTGATCTTGGCGGGAATGGATATATGCACTCCATAAGTGTGTGTGCATGGATGTAATGAGGGTGTGTGAGCACTTTGAGTGCATGAGTAACCTAAATAGTTCATATTTTTGATTTTGCAATGATTTATGAAGCCAGTTTTTTTTTTAATTAAAAGTGCTTTATGGCTAACATTTCATTTATTGACTGACTGACTGGCTGGTTGGTTGGTTGGTCAGCCCAGTCAGACTTCATTTGAAATGATCCTAGAATTGCACATGAACAACCAAGTAATGCAGTATTTAGAGTTTTGAGAGCTACTCTCAAAACTTCAGAGCTTTTTAACAAGGGCAGCAACACATTTTGTCTATGCTCAAACTAGCTGTTAGCTCATCAGTCTTGTTGGACCTATAAGCTTTGAGGACATTTTGGAAACAAAGTCTCAGGTAAGATAGTACTTATTTTTAACTTTTACACAGATACACCAGCTGAAATACCCATCTAATTTAATGATTAAGCTAACTTCTGCCACATTACTTTATAGCTATCAGTGCAGGTTCAGGGTTTCATGTGACCACAGGCCACAGAGGAAATCCCATTAACAAAGTTAAAATGACATTTTACATCACCAGAAAATCAGTCATCTACATTTCAGGAAACATTTGTCTGTAAATAAGCTCACCTAAGTGGAATGTTTTCCTAGGTATACGTAACACCCGTGTTGCTATTCCTGATGCCATAAAACGTCTGCAGTGAGAACTGTCTAAATGAAATCTTAGGTCCTGCATAAAAAAATATTCCGTTACCCCTCATAGTTAAACCCTTTTTGTATTTGGAAATCTGACATTCCTGTAAATGTGTGTTAGTGCATAGATTAGTACTTACACCGCATGTCAGCTGCTTTAGGATTGAGGTTTTCCTAAAAAGCTGCAAGCAGACCCAAACCACAGATTATAAAGCAAACCTTTAAATGGATGCCGATGGTCCCTGAATGCACCACATGAAGCAGTTTTACATCATGATTGATTAGCTACACTGAAGCTGTCATCAAGCAAATGAGCAAAGATTTAGCCTTGATTTCATGAATTATAGTTTTCCTTAAAAATTACAGGCAAGGGGGGGGGGGTGTCTCTTTAAATTCATATATAATTGAATTGTTTACGTCATCATCTCTTCTTGGGTTTACAAAGGAAATGTTGGTTTTATATTTTTAAGGCAAGACTGGGCAAATCACGCTTCACTGCAGTATTTTGAGAAACCGCTAGAGGGCGACAGTTTAATTTCACATCTTTAGTAAATAACAGGACATATTAAACAATGTCTTCTGGGCCAAATTATGCAAAATTGCACAGTCTTTGGAATAAACCGAAGACTTTTGTGTACTTTATCATCAAAAATAACAATAAAACACATCTCAGTGAAGCTTACTTCTACACTTTTTACCTTTCTGTAAAGTTCTTATCTCAACTTCAGTTCAGAGGACCTTACATGTTTTATTTATTATGTGTCTGTATAAAACTGGCTGGTTATTATAATGAATTTGTAGAAGTTCATTTGCTTGAATTTGCTCCCTTCCTCAACCAACCGACTACAAAGAAGCAACCGGACATTTCCCACATCCTGTCGTCCATTCAAAGCCCTCATGTTAACCAGTGTTTTCAGTCTCAAGTGGAAAATCTGGCAAAGGTCTCATCTTCTTGTAACCAAGGCAACAAGCTGATCAGTCATTGCAACTTTCATAGAAGACTGAAGGAAATCAGCATTTTAAAATGTATTGTTTATCAACTGTGAATGCTGGTTTATCTCCAGTAAATATTCCGCAAAGGATGGGTTTATATTCATGGATGTCACCAACAGGCATTAAGTGATTATCATGTAATAATCCTTTATTTACTTCTCATCAAGGAAAGGTCACATTAACAGCAAATGCACAAATGAAGATGAACATGTTTGTAACATGGGGCAATATATTGCTGGAAGTTGCCATCAGAAGATGGGTCCACACTACCAACAATACTCAGGTAGGCTGTGGTGTTTAAACCAGGCTCAGGTGGTACTAAGGGATCCAACGTGGGACAAGAACATCTCACCATAATCAGTACTTTTAAACCACCAGCAGCATCCTGAACTGTTTAAACCAGGCAGGATGGATCCATGCTTTCCTGTTGGTGACACCAAGTTCTGACCCAACCATCTGAATCTTGCAGCTGAAGTCCAAATTCATCAGACCCAGGAATTGTTTGTCCAGTCTCTCAAGAGTTTTCTTTTTTTCCCATGTGATAACCTTTTCCCCTCTTCAATTATTTTTCAATATTTTTGTATCTAAAGATTGACTTTCTTCCCATTTAAAAATGTTTTAATATAATTGTTCAGATTTAAATTGTGTTCTTGTGATGTGCATTGTGATTTTTATTTTAGGATGCACTGTATGAAAATTGTTTCTTCTTCTTTACTATTAATTTACATCAGTCTGAATGTGTCTAGAGTTGAGACCACACCACACAGTTGTAAAAACATAATTGCACAAGAAAAAACAACAGCACAATTATATTCCTAAGCAACAATTTTTCATGAGAAAATATAATTGCATTTGAATTAAAAACAGTGTGTAATTGTTAAAGACTATGTTGAAAACCTTTTTTTATTCTCTGTCATATAACTCTGTGAGATGACTGGCATGATCTGTTTTGTGTATTTTTACTTAGTTACATTGTTGCTGTTTTGTGTCTTTTTACTTAGTTGCATAGTTGCTATTTTGTGTCTTTTTACTTAGTTGCATTGTAGCTATATTGTGTCTTTTTACTTAGTTACATTGTTGCTGTTTTGTGTCTTTTTACTTTGTTACATTGTTGCTGTTTTGTGTGTTTTTACTTAGTTACATTGCTGCTATATTGTGTCTTTTCACTTAGTTACATTGTTGCTGTTTTGTGTCTTTTTACTTAGTTACATTGTTGCTGTTTTGTGTCTTTTTACTTAGTTGCATTGTTGCTATATTGTGTCTTTTTACTTAGTTGCATAGTTGCTATTTTGTGTCTTTTTACTTAGTTGCATAGTTGCTATTTTGTGTCTTTTTACTTAGTTGCATTGTTGCTATTTTGTGTCTTTTTACTTCGTTGCATTGTTGCTATTTTGTGTCTTTTTACTTTGTTACATTGTTGCTATTTTGTGTCTTTTTACTTTTTGCATTGTTGCTGTTTTATCGCTTACTGAGGATTTTTTGTGCTGTTTTCTTTCTTTTATATATGTCTGTACAGAACTATGGTGATATGAGTTTGTATGAAAACTGTTGTATAAATAAAAGTCTAGTCAAGGTTATTTGTTTTGGTTTTGGACGTTTATGTCAGATATTTATTTATGTTGGCCTCATCAGAGCCCACTCATACAGACACATTTACTCTGCTCACTGAAACATTCCAAAGCTGCTTTATCGCTCTGTGTGGATGGCAAATACATTTTACTAACCCCACATCTTCAGCCACATTCAAATCAGCAGTTTGTCAGTGCTTCTCTTTCTCAGTCATGTGTGCATGTAACAAAAATCAGCTTCATTTCTTTTTCAAATGATTGATTTTAGTTAGTTTTATTTTATTTTATTTTTTTGTAAAAATGAATGAAACAGTATGAATGTACTGCTGCATAACTAAAAACATCTCAAATCCAGTACACAGGAAAGACGAGTGTTTTTATTTGCAAATTTCAAACAACCTTCATTGACTGGATCCAGTAGGAACTCATTCAAACATAAACCCAGATGAGGATAAGGCAGGTAAAACCAGGATATAACATAAGGTAGTCAGCAAGTTTATAAAAGGAGGCAGGATGAACTTCAGGGTAAACACATACTAAACCAACAGATACAATGACTCGACAGAGCAAAGAAAACCAAACAGGATACATGTTGAGGATCTGATGACTAACCAACAACAAGTGAGAGAGGCATTTGACAGATGAATACAGGCTTACTCACTTACACCTGATTAAACCTCTTTCTTAAACGCTGTAATGTTTCTATATCAACACACACCTGCTGCCAAAAGAGTTGCTTTATTCTCACATCAGCAAATTAATTCATATCAAGACCTGATTATGATTTGTGCATGCAAGCAACAATGGTGATTTAAACTTTAATGCAGCGCTTTTTCTACTTTGCCTAGATTTTTGAGCTTTTCATGTCAGGATCTTCTCCCACTGATGTGTTGTCCCCTTTCCCCTCTTTAAGTGTTGATTAGACTCACCTGCCCCGTGTCACCCTACCCATCGGATTCCTTATCTCATGTTTTTAAACCCTCTGTTTATGCTTGTCTTTGTCAGATCCTTGTCATGTTTTCCTGCTGTATCACCCTACCTACCATTATTCCTATTCAACAGTTCTTTGCCTGCTGGTTTGCCTCCTGTTCACCTGCATTTGGGTCCTACTGCAATCACCACCACTTTATTAAAGAAGGATCTGACCAGACCGGAGCTCCTACTATCCTTCAGGATGACCTCCTTGTTTTTCACGGTAACAGTAGGACCAAGATTTTTTTGAAGGGTTGGACCCAACGCACCCTAGCTGATCCCGGGTGGTTGGACACTTTTCTCTGCTCCTCTGGTGCTCACCCTCATCGAGTACCTGCCGTTGGTCCCTGAAGATCCCCGTTGAGTACCTACGATGTTCCCTGCGGCCCACACTCTTCTCCAGCCATCTCCAGCAGCTTCGCCTCTGAGATCCAGTTGTTGCCAGAGTCTTCATTTGGGCTTCCACTGTCCAGTGGCTCTGGCCATGCCGCGTACCAAGAGGTCTCAGCTTATTGCCTGGTCCTGTGGGTCCTGCTGTAAGGTCTCTGGGGTTACTTCTATCTGTGGAGCTCCAGCATCCTGGATTTTCCTGGCCCACCCCTTTTATTGTTTGATCCTGGTATGGGCATCGAGAGCCGTAAGGGTTTTTTTTTTTTGTCAGGATCTTCTCTTTCTCCCTCTGATGTGTTTACCTGTCTCCCCTTGTTAAGTGTTGATTGGACTCACCTTGTTATCCCTCCTGATTACCCGTATGCATTTAAACCCTTTGTTTGTACTTGTCTTTGTCAGATCCTCCTCTTGCATTCCTGTTGTATTACCCTACTGACCATAACTCATATTAAACTCTTCTTTGCCTGCCAGTTTGCCTCCTGTTCCTGCTCACCTGCATCTGGGTCCTACTTCAACCACCACTAATACTACATCATATTTCATGCATTCAGATTTATTTGCATTTACTTTACGTAGAATTTTTGCCAAGGCCAAGAAAATAATTTGTATGATGCCTTGGTACATACAAGTTACAACTAAATGAGGATATAGTTATTAAATATCACAGATTTTAATTTTCTGTTAATATTTTAACCATGTTTGTTCCGTCAATGCTGGAAATGAATGGTTGTATAATGGAAATCGTTACTCGGTTGTTTAAAACTCGTGAATATCATGCATCTTCACGAGTTTTAACACAAAGGATCAGTAATTAGTCCATCAGAGAGACAGCTCATGTCAGATGTTTTGGAGATGACGTCAGAGACGCCAGACTGAGATGATTTGGACATGACCGAAAGAGCTGATAAAAAGACCAAAAAGGAGATTTATGGTTGCAAAGAAAAAAGACATTAAGTTAGTTGTGAGGATGAAGAAGATAAGACTAAATGGTGCCTGATTTGCTGTGGCAACTCCTGAAGGAAAAAGCATACTTTCATATTAAAATGATTTACAAGAACTTGATTTGTACATATTAATAGACTACTATGATGGAATAAGTTCAAATTATGTTAAAACGACTGATAATCAAACTTAAAGTTACTTTTAACCTGGATGGATCTTTAAAGCTCTGTCACCAGTAGCCAAAGACAGTTTATTACAATGTCTTAAGCTGAATTAATGCTAATTACCAAACAGATAACACAGTTTGAGATAATAAAAATTATAATAGTGATCAACATTGTGATTCCTAATGAGCTACTAGCTAGAAAAGGTTGCATAAAAAAGTGGATAGGTTCCATTGCCGGTGCATTTTTAAACGTAGGCTATTTCAGAGACTGCATGTGTGCAACCATCGTGTGCAACAGATAATTTCTTAGATCTTCTATTGCCTCCTGCACACTTTCTTAATATTTTAAAGCAGAGACTGCACACTGTTGTGAAGCATTGGACAGAAAATGACTGAGCCAAAGTATACATAGAAAACATCAAAGCCAAGAATATGGTCAACATGTTCATTTATTGTTGTGTCACGACTTTGTATTGTTTTTAACCTTCTGGGCCACCCAAGGACGTAATTTTCACTTTAGAAGTGTGTGTGTGGGGGGGGTGGGGGGGGTGGGTGGACACAGGGGGGGGGGGGGGTATCTTTACAATATGTTCTAATGGGAAACCGGCTTCAACACAAACAGTTGCTTTCCGCTTGGTCGTAGAGCTCAACCAGTGTCAATTTAATATAGTGTAATATTGTTTTTGGATGGTAAAAAGTGCAGGGGTCAAAACTTGAGTTTGGAAAAAGTGGGGGGGACATGCCCCCCCCCCCAAAAAAAGAATACGTCCATGGGGCCACCGTAAACAAACAGTAATCAAAAAGTTAGTTTTCCAAACGGAAACTATTTGATAATTACTGTTACATAACACCCGCATACACACTTATGGATGGCAATTATAATGCAGCTATATCCGACATAAACAGAGTCCCCCAGCTGAAACGGGTCTAGTTTAAGCACGCGCTCGAGTGAGCGCACGCGAGGGCATCCCCGCAGTTATGGGAAAGCCGCGCGCTCGCCTTGTATTTATTTATTTATTTTTAAAAAATTCTCTCTTCGAGCCCATCAGAGGGAGGTAGAGAGAGGCTGGTTCGAGGCTTCCGGCTTCAGACTAGCAGACACACAAAAAGCCTCACTACTCAGAGAGGTGTCGAACAGCGCGTGACATCAGACATCTCTACCCCCCAGGAAAGCTGCTCGTGGCCGGGGAGAGCTGAGGGAGCTGACCGCTGAACGGGCACGGAAGTTTACCGAAGTAGCACGCTTATGCTAGCTGAGGAGAGAATGGGGACTGAAATCATTTGAAAATAAGCAGAAAGGGGAGGCAGCCTGCTGCGTGAAACTTAGAAAAACCGCACAAGTAAACAAAAAGATGGGGCACGAGCCGCGCGACGACTGACACCCATCAGACACAAAGAACCGGGTTGGGTCCAGTGCAAGAGGACGGGACGGGGCTGAGGTGAGTCAAAACCGGGCCAGCACCCACATATTTACTGTCTATTGTTTATTACACCTTACAGCGTCGCTCCTGGAGCTAATCCTGTTAAGATGTTAGGCCAAAACATTCCTAAAATCATAGTAGGAGTCAAACTATGAGAGTATAATTTTAAAAGAGTTTATTATGCAAAGTATTTCTTCATTGAGTATGAGACAAATATACCCTTTAAACTGTAGGTGTTTGGGTTTTCCCCCTGGATTATAACTATGATCTGTCTTATTGTCATTTGATCAAACTGTACATGGGGCATGCATTATTTTGTCATTTAGAGGATCATTTAATCCAAATACTCATTAAAAATCCCTCAGAATTAGTAAACACGCCTGTCAGTTCATCTAATCTAGTTTATAAATAAATTAAAGCACTAACCAGTTGACTATTATATTGAAATATATACCCCATATTTACCCCAAATGCCCCATTTTTGAAGCACAAATTGACTTTGACTCCATATTTCTTTCCAATAACTGTGCAAAACTTTGGACTTATTCGAATTTATTTTAAAAGTACATCTTAATAATGTGATGACGCCTCAAAATGTTTCAAAAAACGATTACTCACGAAACTAACTGCTGATTCTGTAGACCGACTTAAGTGATAATTATGCCGACAGATCGCTCTCACCTCCTCATAAACCTTTTTCTTAGATCTTCAGGTGAGACGATGAGCTCCAAGCGTTCCATCTGTTACAAATGAGGGATGAAATCTGTTATAGTTTAAATTGTTTTAAATTTTCATTATATTTATATGTTTATGGTTAAGCAAAGATCTTTATTAGGAAACATGTAAATTATGTCTGTGTGATTTACATAAAATATTAAGAATTAACTTATAAATTCATGTATAGTACGTCATAAGATTAATTCTGAGTCACGTTTGAAAGTGATGCAACAAAAAACTGAAAGTCTAGCATGTTACCAATAGATTATTTGTTGTAATTAACATTTTCCTGGCATTCACTATCTGTGTCCCTTTTGATCTTCTTTATAAGATGTTGTTTAGTTTTGTTTCTGCATACATGTGGAGGTTTTTGTTGCCCACTTGTGTAGGCAAGCGGCTGGTTTGGAATTGGACGCAGTCCCACTCAATCTGATTAAATAGGAAGCGTACGCGCCGCTCTGAAGTGCACCGAAGGCAACACAAAAACAAGCTTTGCAGGTTTTAATGGTTTCCAGAAGGCAGAACATTTGTTAATAGCTTCAAGGATTGATCTGTCATACAAGGATCATTCTTCTCTAGCAACGAATGCTTTTTAGGAGATTCTGCTAATAGAATATGAATCCCTGCTTGGATCTGAATGGGATTAGCATAATATTAATGGGAGACATGTTAAGTAAACAAATTTTTGTCCAGATTTAGGCTCCAAAAAATGTATTAAACACCAACTATTAATAAATCTTGCTTTTTGAAAACCCTTTCTGAAGACCAAACTCAAGCATCCTGCAGTGTTTTAAAAAGTCAATGCAGGTACAAGTGGCAGAATGAGGGCAAAACACACCTCTGGTGTTATTTTATTATTCTCAATACAACCCCTGCACGCTTTGTGGCAGTGACTGGCGGCCAGTGATATTTTTACATATTATTTTAAAGATCCCGTTCATGATTTGGTGTAGCTAATGCTAATGGTTCGCTTCTTCTTGCCAAGATGCGCGCTGCTTGGTCCTGGCCGTAAAATGAATTCAGTTTCTGAGTGAATGAGACCTTAAACGCATCAGTGCTTTTAAAAAAATCTGTTTTGTTTGGACTATTTGGACATCTAGGCTCCCATAGCAGCTCTTCTCTGCTTTTTTAACAAATTTGAGCCATTGCACCACTTAGACAATGAAGCTGTTTCCTAAAGTGCAAAAAGGGTCAGAACTGTCAGCTCCCCTGTGTGAACATGGTTCCCAGTGGCCGGTAGCGCCTCATCACAAACTCTCTGTTTGACAGAGAGCAAATCCGCTGCTTCTGCATGAAAGGCTTCTAACAGACAGCTAAGCCAAAATAGCCTCTGCACACCTTTCTTTCCAGTCCAGATTGTCTGTCTCCTTCCCCTCTTTCATCGTCTTTTTTAGTTACTTTCACAGAAACTTTCTGATCCATCAAACAAGAGAGCAGAAACAATAATGCGGCGTGAGCAGAAAGAAGCCACCCGAGAGACGAGGCTGCTAAGTTTATTTTCTGTTTCTAACCAACTGCGTCACTCCCCAATAAGGAAATCCCATGTTTACCCCCGTGGTTCACCACCTGAATGCTTTCTGTTATCTGGAATCAGAAAGCACACCAAGGCCGAGTCTGGCTGTTGGACAGGGATACTGGCATGTAGGCCCAGGAAGTGAACTGGAAAAGATTGGAAAAGTATGCGATTTCTAGGAAGAAAGGCTTGGCTTTAGCATCACAGTCCATTCCATTTCAGCTTTGAGAACACTTTTTTTGTGCTAAAGAGGAAAACAAAAACAAGCAACGTTGTGCTTGAGTTCTGATTAGTTTATTTTTTTTTTAAAATGGGCTGCCACAAAAAAGCCTGTGATCATTTGCAGCTCTGCACAGCAGGACCGATTTCACTTAAAGGGGCATTATGGAAGTGTGACAGCCAAAACATGTATAGAAATGATAAATGTCTTCTTCATACATTCTCCTGCAATGCCCTGGTCCTGTAGAATGAGCCCTGGCATTTTTACTGTGATTGCCTGTTTTTCTGTAAAATCACAGAAAAAGAGAGATGCTCGGGTCGAGCAGGCTGCTTCATGCGCGTTCACGCTCAGGCATCGCCCGTAGCATTTGCTATCCGTAGCTTTAGCAGCAGAGAGAGAGGCAGTGCCACTTTGTCGCTGTTCCTAACGCCTAGTGACAAAGCTAGCTACATTTCTGAGGACCCTTAGCTACTTTCTGTAGAACTTTCTTCTAGATATTTCCTGCAAATTAGCAACAAAATAGCCATTTTCACTCCGAACCGTTCTTTGGTTTGACGTTGTTTCAGCTGTCATCAAGGATATAAACGTTACAGATACTGTGAATGTTACTAGAGTGTAGCTCACCTAGAAAGATGTCTGACTCTCATGCAGAGGACCTGGGTTTGATTCTGGACGTGAACATAGTTGATTTAGAGTTTCTTTTTTACATTAATGATATATTTTTTTACAGTAAGATGCCCAAATTTTTATTTGAGACTCGCCGAACGGCATTGAATTCACAGAT
Source organism: Nothobranchius furzeri (assembly GCF_043380555.1). NCBI lineage: Eukaryota > Metazoa > Chordata > Actinopteri > Cyprinodontiformes > Nothobranchiidae > Nothobranchius > Nothobranchius furzeri. Next base: position 25,955,534 of record NC_091742.1, read on the forward strand.
AAAAAAGATGTGGGTTCAACTTTCATTTTGGAACAATTTTTCAAGTAAGGGAAGGGAATGATCTGAGCATGCAGGAGGACAGACCCATCATAAACCTTTGTCGGCTGTGCTGAAGAGAAAGGTACAGAACCACATTATTTAATTAATTAGCTGCACGTTCTCCTGTCCTCTGTCCTCCGGGCCACACACACACACACACACACACACACACACACACACACACACACACACACACACACACACACACACACACACACACACACACACACACACACACACACACACACACACACGGGACTGTCTCAGCTGTTATTTTCGTTAAGGAGTGTGCACGTACAGCATGCGCGCCTCGTGCACGAGCCTACTATTGAAGCTGCCGTTACACTTTTGGCCTGAGGGGGCGATCGCGAGCATAAAAATTCAAAAGTCCGTAAAGTCCCTTTAACTAAGAATCATCTTCTGGAACCGTGGGTGTGATGTTTTGGGTGTTCTAACATTTGAATCAAAGTTCGCTTCTGACTGCAACTGAGTCAAAACAACAACTTTAAATTATTCCATTTGGAAGTCGAACCGCTGACCTCTGCGCTACAAGCCATCCACTTGTGTTGCACAGTGGAGTTCATTTGCATAGCATTTTTCATTGCAGGACATGAAACCACAACCTGTTATTCAACATGTGAGCGTAGCAATCGACAGAGCTGAAGTTGTGTTATGAATGGAGGCCGTGTGTGACCATCTTTGCAGCTCATCTCTTGTTGGGGATTGGTTCGTGTGCAAGAAGACAAGGTTTTAGTTTCCGACTAGAATGCTCCTCGTGATGGAGAATAGTTTCACAGCTCAGATGGAAAACTGATTGTTTCTGAAACAAGTTAAAGTTTGAATAAAATAAAATAAGTTGTAACTAGATAACCTGAAGAGAGCCAAAGCAGTGACTGCCCAAAATAACATCACCAACTTTGAAGCTGTCTAGACAAAATCCCTTTGCTTTAATGCACACACTGTGTTAAGACGTGGAAATATAAGCAAGATTAAAAGAAATGTTAATGCTGCTGCTGGTAGCTCATCAAGGTGACCGTGGTAACCACAATCTTGTGTCTCATACTCCCCGACGGCAAACAAAATAAAAAATTGAGACAGACGTAGACTAGAGCTTAAAAAGTTTCTGCTAATGAAAAAACGATTTCTTTACTTTTATTTTGAAGAGAATATAAAAAGTTAAATTTAATGGAAGTCAGTGGTAATATATGCATTCTTCCTCTCCTCATCAGTTTCCTTGTTTTTAAATTCTTCCAAACAAAAGAATAATACTTTGGATTTCAGTTGCAGTTTTCATCACATCAGGATTTTTCTATTTATCTGTTCCCTTCTTGAATAAAGTCATGGGGTTTATTGTCTTTATCAGCAAAGGTAGATACTAAAATCCCTTTCATGTGTGACACAGAACAGCTCATTAAATAAAATAAAAAAAAATCTGGCCTTCATACATTTCCATAAAAGATGTTTATTTAGAAAATTTTCTTTTTTAAATTTTTTTTACTGTTTACCTGGTTTCAGTACTTTTGTGTTTTATAATAAATAAACTCTTGTGGCCTTTTTCTATTTTGCTTTCAGTGGTGGGTTCAAATCTTCTCACAGTGAGGAGCTGCTGCTTGGAAACAGGAAACGCTGAAAGGTGTTTGGCACATCTCCCCGCAGCATCAGGGAACATTGTCAGATGTGTACCCAGCACATGAAGCCCCTTGCCCGGCCGTGGGGATGGCAGCCTCTGCCTTGAACTTGAACAGCCTCGGAGTCATGAACAGGTACAAGGCTGCCTGTGTTTTAACAGGAAAAAGTCTTATTTTAGATGTTTTTCTATGCTTTTAGACCAGACTGGTCAGATCGGGTTACATCCCCAATGCATTAAAGACTAATTCATGTTCCCAAACTGAAATTTTCATTTTGATTGTATCTGAAGGTTTAAAAGTTGCTAAACAAGAACTGCACTCTTAGATTTATTCTAAATCTTAGTGGTGACCTTTTTTAAGGTGTGACATTTGACGTGTCAGTGAAGTTAGATGATAGCTAATGTGTAATCAGCTAGTTAAAGAATGGTTGCTCTCCTCTCTGCAGCAGTAACCAGTTCCAGCCCGGATCCTCCAGTACCGCCTCTCGAACCAAATCCAGTCCAGTTGCCCGACCTGTGCTGCCAGTCCCGGATCGGAGCACCTACTGTCCTTTACTGGGAGGAAGTCTCTACAGCCCAACAAGTCCCAAGGTATCCAAGGAACCACATCCAGCCTGACAAGAACTCTGTAAACACCTCTGATGTTTCTGCTGCTTGAACTACTGTTTCAGGCCTTACTTTGATTTTGTGTTTTCCTTTTAGGGCCATAGTGGCCTAAAGAAAGGTACAAAACAGGGAAAAATTATAGAAACAAATACAAATAATGTGTTTTGTTTGTATTTTCATATTTGTAGGGATTTAAAATTGAAATAAAGTTCAGTATTACTAAAATACTTGCTTGAACTTGGGATTATAGATAGGGATGCACCAATACCGATACCAGTATCGATATCTGTGAACGTTAACCGATACGATACTGGTATCGGCACAGATACCGAAACCAGTATCTGATAGCGATCCCAGTATCGATATCTGTAAACGTTAGCCGGTACCGATACCAATATCGATATCTGTAACCGTTAACTGATACCGATATCGATACCTGTGAGCGTTGACCGATACCGATACTGTTGCTGGTACCAGTGTCGTATCGGTGACCAATTCTGATACCGATTCCAGTATCGGTAAACGTTAACCGATACCAGGAACCGATACCAATGCAGCTGCTTGAAAATGGCTTCACTGTAACTTTTTCATTACTGTTCACCTAATATTTTAGTTTTGTGATGATTTCTATTCATATATTTTACTTTTTATCTACCTCACAGTCTCTTCCTGTTGAAAGCAGAGAAGAAAATAAAATCTGTATTCAAGTCATTGCATTTTTTTGTGTGGTAGAAGTATCGGCATCGGTAATCGGTATCGACGAGTACGCAGATCCAAGTATCGGTATCGTATCGGTTTGGAAAAAGGGGTATCGTTGCATCCCTAATTGTAGATGCATAATGGATGGAATGCTATGATTTATGAATTTTATGTAGGACATTTAAAAATATAGTAATATAATATATATAATATACTCAAATCTAACATAAATAAGGTCTTCTAATTGTACAAAATGACTCTAAAAACCTGAAGCTTATCTCCTAACTTGTATAAATCAGCTCTTTATCCATACAAATAAACGATTTATGCTCCAACACTGTTTGTCTTCTCAGACAAGTCCCCGATCTCCGGGCCAAGCGTTCGTCTTCCCTGCTCCAACTCTGCTCCCTCCCAACGCCACCGCTCGTCCTCGCTCCCCGTCCCCGCGAAGCCCGGAGCGCCTAGGTGTAAATGTGGGCCAGCGAATACGACGCCTGAGCGGTGAAGAGCGAGGGGAGGGAGACGGGCAGGAGGAGACGGGAGGAGAGACAAGGGGAGGGGAAAGGCGAGAGGAGAAAAGACGACAGGCACAGATGCTGCAGATCCACAGGGAGCTGCAGAACGTCGAGGTGAGTTCTTACTCCTTCAACCCTTTTATACCCAGTAAAGAAAACACGAGACAGCGTCGGACGTTTGAGATGTTGGGCAGAAGTTTAGCCTTAGCATGCTGCCGAAGCAGCAACACAGGTTTAGGTGGACGCGTAAGTTAAAACACATGCTGCCCAAACCAGCTAGGAGGAGGCCGGGTGATATTTAAAACTCGCCTACTTTTATTTTTTGTTTCTGTCAGAAAGAAGGTAGACTTTTTTTATGCATCGTACATGAAAATTGCAGCTTGTTGCACGAGAAAAATAAAAATGTTTGCTCTTAGATCATGTTTTAAAACAGTTTGTTTAACCCTCCGGGGTCCATGGACGCGTATCCGCGTCTTCTGAACAGGTCTGATTTGGGACGCTGTAGCAGCAAGACTCCGCCTCCCCGAGCTTCGGTTTCAGTTCAGCTTTAAAAAGGAGATTATAAACTCCACCCCAGTTTTTAAATGTTGTTAATAGGCAACGTAAAAGCGGAGTTATACTAAACTAAAAAAACGACCTATTTTTAGACAACCTGACAACTTGTCAAAACAGCAGTTTAGTAATCCGTGAGAGGGAACGTGCTTGGGAACATAAAAACCCCACAAAAACATGAGATCCTTTTGCTGTTGGTGGAAGTCTCACACATTCAGCTGATAAAAAGCATCATTATGTAGCTGAGAGAGAGAGGAAGGCCGCACGAGTAACGAGATGTGCGCAAAAAGGAGCCGCTTGGCGGGGAAAGGAGTGGCGCGAACGGAGTAACAACAAACAATTAGACAGATATTGATGGTAAACGTCATATTTTGGAGCGATCCGGACAGATATATTGTCTCTGCAGTTTAGTAGGCTTTTATTAGGCTTTAATAAAGGATGAGAGAAGGATAAATGTCCACCAGGCAGTTCAGATAGTACGGCTGTTTTTTGAACTGGAAGCAGAGGAAGTGGACGGAGACTCGCAGCCGGAGTCTGAGACAAATAGCGAGGATGTTGATGACGATGTGGCAGATCCATCCTTCTTCATAGAAGAGTTGGGTCATGATGAGGTGGAGGATGAAGGCAGAGATGCAGCTCCTCGGAGATCCAACAAGAGGAGCGGGCGGCCCACGCAGCTGTCAGATCTCGGCGTGAGACAGAGCCACTCCCCACTCCAAAATGCATGTACCTTATTGCCAAATTAATAAAATAAGTATAAATACAGATAGTCCAGGTTGTCCTGAAAAAATGATACCCCTTAAGGCAATATTTGTTGTTTTTATTAGAAAAAACAAAAGAAAAACCAAAAGGAGTCAAAAACGGTGATTTACACCCTGGACCCCAGAGGGCTAATAATTTTTTTTAAACATTTGTTATTTACTATATTTATTCATATTTTTTATAAATGTACAGTCTAGATTACCATTATAAATTATAAAAAACGTTTGTCATAAATGTTTGTTGGTTTCACAGTAAAATAAACAACTTTTTTCCAATTCGGATTTTATGTTTTTGAGCGATTTAATGTCTAATATGCAACCCCTTTATGTCCAAATGTAAAAAAATAAGTATGAATTCATAAAGTCCAGGTTGTGCTGAAAAGATTGATACCATATAAGGCAGTGGTTACGGCTTTTATTTTGGAAATACAAAGGAAAACTCTAAATTAGTCAAAAACGGCAAATTACACCCTGGACCCCAGAGGTTTAATGTCAGATTACAGAAGATGCAGGCCAGGGGTGTATTTTTTTCTTTTCATGTCAACTTCACCTCAGTTGTGGAACTAGACCACCTGTGAAATGATAAATAACCCCAAAAGAAAAAAACATCAAAGTAAACTTTTTCCACAGTTAGACCAAACTGATTTGTAATTAGACCTGTTTTCTGGTTTTCTTCAGGTCAGGGGGAAGGTGGGTATGTTTGAGGCCCACATTTCCGGGAGTCGGCCCCAAGTACCCAACAGTGAGTTCCAGCGCTGCCCGTGGTCCTCCCGTCGAGCAAGTAGCCCAACCTCGTCCCACCTCAACCAAGGAAACACAGATCATGAACACCTAATGACCGATCTACAAGAGACTAAACTTTCTTTTGTTGTCCAAAATGGCAAAGAGGTGGAAGAAAGAATAAGCGAGCAACCAAGGAAAGAACAGCGAGGATGTGAAGGAGAAGAGGATGGCAGCACCACTAAACCCATCATAGATAACGAGACACTGACTGGTCAAAATGGCTTCCTTTTAGAGACCAGAACACAAACTCTGTTGACCGACCGACTGTTCGCTCAAAGTTCAACTAAGTCGTCAGAAAAAGGTGCCGAAAGAGATGAGAAAGTAAAAGAACAGAAACAACCGGAGGGAGACAAAGACAAAGAGGAGGTAGGAAACAGACGAGTGGTGGTAGATGAACGAGAACGGACAGAGAGAGAACCAATGGAGGAGAACGAGGAACCATCGTGTCCTAAAGAGCTGCTTCAGGCAGACGGAAACACGGACAGGACCCCTGAGACCACTGCTTTACCTCAGGAACAGGAGAGTGAGAGCTCCCCATGTCTGCCAGACACCTCTAACCACTCTTCCTCCTTGCCTCCCTCCATCCCTGCTGTCATAGTAACTGACCATGGCTTGGAGAGCCCATCTCAAACTACTGATGGTTCTGGATCAGAACAGGGACGGTCCAGCTCTCCCAGCCGCAGCTCCAGTCCTGCTCCGAGCTCCATTCGGTCTTTGAGGAAGCTGTCCTCCTCTTCCACCTCCTCAGCTGGCTTCTCCTCTTCTTGGGAGGAGTCGGAGGAGGATATTTCCAGTGATACAGAGAAAGGAGAGCATCTTCTCAACCCCGGACTTCTCAGTTCTCAACAGAAAGCAGTGAGTAGATTCGAAATCTAAAGGTTTAATTTGCTCAGCTGGAGAAAAAAGATTATCCTCACACTGCATTCTCAGCTGGGAGTACAAACGCTCACCAGGTGTGGTAAATATGGTTAGAAATGTACAATTGTGTCATTTTATTATATCAAAACTGAATATTGCTTTACCAGCTTGCTTTCACTAGCTAAGCACAAGCCCAATTAACTCCAGGCCTGCAGAATTAGGAAAGCACTTCAATAGAAGTGGTCTGACAACAGCAACAATGCTAAAAGATCTCAAAAAGCCAACATTGTGGCCCGCTGTAAAGAACTAGCAGTTATTTCAGAACCAATAGTCAAACATGGTGGAGGTAGTGTGATGGTCTGGGGTTACTCTCAAATCAAATCAAATCAAATCTACTTTATTTATAAAGCGCTTTCACATGCCCAAAACGGACAAACAAAGCGCTGTACACCAATAACAAATCACAATAAAACAGACATATAACCATTTAAAATACAACAAGAAATCCAGAGTACAAGTTTGCAATCCATATCAGTCCTGTTTCCAGAATCAGATCCAGACACATTCAAAGTGATGCTGCCCACGCAATCCCAACTTCAGTGTCCAAACGCCAACGAGAACAGATGTGTTTCTAGTCGGCTTTTAAAGGTCTCCAGTGATTTGGCCTGCTTTACGTCGGCTGGCAGCTCATTCCAAAGACTTGGTCCGAGCGCCCAAAAGGCACGACTCCCACGAGACTTCAGGCTGTGCCTGGGCACGGTTAGTAGTCTCTGGTCAGCTGACCTAAGGGAAGGCACCGGGACATGTCGGTGGATGATGTCAGAAAGGTATCTAGGTGCCCCTGAGTTTAACGCCTTAAACACAACCAGGATGATCTTAAACCTGATGCGATAGGAGACAGAGAGCCAATGCAAGGCACGTAGGACTGGTGTAATATGTTCAGACCTCCTGGTAGATGTTAACAACCGAGCAGCCGAGTTCTGAACCGCCTGGAGGCGTGCTACTGGAGCTTGCCTAAGCCCCGCATATAGCGAGCTGCAATAATCCAGCCTGCAGCTAACAAAGGCACGGATCACAGTTTCCAAATGACTACGTGACAGAAATGGTTTAATTTTTGCTATACGGCGTAGATGAAAGAAGCAAGATCTCATGATTCCGTTCAAATCTGAGCTCTGCGTCCAACTTTACCCCTAGGTTAGTGACCACCGCCTACTCTGCTGCTTTGGGTCCTGGATGACCTTCTGTAATTGATGGAATGTCTAGAATGTCTGACCTTTGACCTTAAATGAACTGTTAGTGCCTGCAAAGCATCAAATGTTTAATTTTGGTATCATTCTAGCTTTTTTTTAAAGAAGTTGTGGTTCTACGGATCATGTAACCACACAAGCCCCGCCCCCTCGTAGGAATGAGTGTAGTACCGAAAGCATTGTTTCGCCAAACAGGACATGTGCAAACTAAAAACAGGATAAGTCTCGGTTCCAGCATTTATTGGGCATGCTGCTTGTTTAAAGTTGTTACCGATCACATTAAACCTGTGAGTAAACGGGGCGTCACAAATGACGTTTATGGGGATTTTATTTAGATCCGAAAGCCGAAAAGCGTTTCTCTCCTAGAGAGAGTATTGCTTCTTGAGATAAGTGGGCGTGTGTGTGTTTGTGTGAGAGCGTTTGTCATTTTTGAGGTATGCAACGAAGACACCTTTAAAAAAAACCCTCATAACTACTTCCACGTTTTGCTCTTCAACGATTCTGCGGAGATTAAAAAAAACAAAGATGTGTAACATTTGTGACGATTTTACCAATTAGCAGTGTAAACGTAGCTCGTGTAGGGAAATATATCATTCAGGTGTGGCAGGTAAATCAAGCCATGCGTGTAAGAACACAGAGATCCTGTCTAAACTAGTTTTAAAAGCACCTTGTTTGCGCCCGTTGCATTTTCTAGATGCTCCAGAGTTAAGCTGCCCTGAGCCCTCTACCCAAGTTAGTTCACCACAACTCTCACTTTAGTTTATTTATTCATATCAAGTACCAAAGTCGTGTGTTTGTGTGTGTCGGAGAGATAGGGACAGTGTGCGTGGAAGAAAAGAGATCGGCAGAAGACTTTCCCCGCCTCACACACGGACTATTTCTACGCAGTTCATAGACAAGCTTCAGGTTTGTTTGGGTGTGAAGTGTGTGTGTTGGTGTGCGGACGGCAGCTTTTCGTGTGTATCCAAGACGGCCATCTTGCTTTGCATTGAAGCACAACTTGATCGTTTCACTTTTTTATAAACTGACTTTGAAAATGTTGCTTTTCTGTTGAGTTTTTGAATTTTTCGAATGACTTCCTTCAACCTCCAGCTCGCCCAGACGATACACAAGTCATTTGTTTAAATAAGTCCGGCTGACGGATTTGAATAGTGTTTGTGCTGCTCTTTGCATATTTCCATTCATTTTTTTTTATTTTTGTCGTTTTAACAAGACAAAGATGAAAGTCAGAGGCTTCTGCTGCAAGTAGAAAGCACTTTTAAAGATTAAGTACGGACTTCCCCACTTGAAGAAACGTCAAACGTGTCATTTATTTATGTTCTTGTCTGCTACTCTTCATAGTTCCTTATCTGTACTTTAAGGAAACCTGATGTGTGTGTGTGTGTGTGTGTGCAAGAGGCAAACGTGCAGCAACACATAAAGCATGCCTTACTTGTGTGGGAGGTATGTGGGAGCGAGGAGAGGGACAGAGAGAAGAGGAGAGATGCAGCGAGAGAGGAAAAGCATGTGAAAGAGAGAGTTAAGCTAGAAGAGACATTTGTGCAACAATGATAAGGAAGTCATAAAAGTACATTTTAACGGGCATGACACAATCAAAGATGAACCAGGAAACACACAGGACCATCAAGGTGGCAGAATCGTGCAAGGCAATGAAAATTTATTGCGTACCGGCTGGAAAATAAAAGTACGATACCTGTGCAACCACACCAACCACAGTTTACTGCTGCTGTTATCTTTAGAGCTGGATTCTCAGGTTAAATAAGTCATTTTTGCCACTCGCTCGATATAACTTTGTTATGCTATTGTCTTCTGAATTATAGTAACGCATTTTTAACTCGTAGACGCTGGAGTTCGAGCAGAGCCATATATAGACACTTTGGTGGATCTCATCACTGTTGGGCAGCTTTCCAAGACTGGAAGGCACATCCGCGTGTGTTGGCATTTTCTTCTCCTTCAGTCGCTTGTAGTAAAAGGAAACCTGTTTCAGATTAGCAGCTGTGAGACCTGTCAGGTTTCTGTTGAACCCCGAGGACAAATAAGTAAAGCTTTTGTCCGAAAATAAAAGCAAACCCAAAAACAGGTATTGGTGTAATTTTTCCTTTAAAGGTGTCGTTTACTAATTATTTCAATAAATCTGCCGTGGTCTCTAATATGAATGAATTGAGACGTTTTCTGTTGGGGAAAATAATCTCCGGTTCTACTGTTTCAGGGGTTAGAAGCTAGTTGGAAGAGTGGGGGAGTCTTAAGCTTGGTTTATGCTCGACGCGTTTACTTTCTGCTTGGTGATGCGGCTCGCGGACGGAACGCGCTTCACAACTCGCAGCGTTTGTGGTTCGTGCGGCTCGTCTCTGCGGAGAGCCAATATTCTCCCAAACTGTAGGGGGCAGCATGGAGCTCTACAGCATGCATCCAACACTACACCATAGTAGAAGTAGAAATTACTGTTTACAACATGGCATTTCAGCATTTTTATCAGCGTCCTCGTCTTTTCCGACAGTGCGAGCTATTTCTCTCCAAGAATTATTAACAACATGTTGATCATGGTGATCTCTGAGAGCTGAATCATACAAATGTCTGTATTTACAAACCTCTGCCATACTAGTTCTTGCCGGTCCGCCATGTTTTTCCGCGTCCGACCGTCCGCGTGGTTAGAAATTTTCCTAGGTGCGAGTTGCGGAAATTTTGGGCCGTGTGGAGACGCGGTGGAGGGGCGTGGTTGTTAAAATGACGCAATTTCGCCGCGCGGACCTCGCGGATGCGTCAAGCATAAACCAACCTTTACTCGTTAATACTCTTCATGCAAACATCTCACCTCTGATTGGCTAAAAAGCAGCGCAACTTTTCTGAATCCTTCAGTCGTTCTTTCTTGGATAAAACACGCAATGTTGATGTTTTATCTCCACAATAGTGATGGGAATTCTGGCTCTTTTTAGAGAGCCGGTTCTTTTGGCTCAGCTCACCAAAAAGAGCCGGCTCTTTCGGCTCCCAAGTGGCTTCTCAGATTTTCTGTTGCGTAGAGTACATTTATAAGCAAAATAATGCAAAACTATATGTAAAATGATTTGCTAGTGTAAAAAAAATTCAAGACGTCAAATATTTATTATTTCTATGGATTTAATAACTGAACACTTTTAAGAAATTTCCGCTTTCCGACTGCTGGCACTCATTTTCTCACCGTCTTCGTCACACTTTTCTCTCTCTCACTCGCCTTTTTCCTCCTCCTCATTCCCTCTCGTCTCCCTCCACCCGCATGTGCTCTGCTGTGTGTCTGAGTCTGATCCTCCATCTGCCCCGCCCCTACTGCTCTGTGTGCGAACAGCCCGGACACGCAGTTACACATGTTGACTAATCGCCTGTAGTTTTCACCAAGGCAGGGGGGGAGGGGGGAGGGGAGGGGACGGCTCCCAATGACGAGCCGGCTCCCGTCGTTCACCTCAAAGAGCCGGCTTTTAGAGCCGGTTCGTTCGCGACCGACACATCACCATTCCACAAATAACACAAACCTGAACGTGTTCTGCCACGTTGTGGAGTTGCTAATGCTAATGGTTAGCTTTACGAGCCGAATTGTGCTCTGCCCTCTCAACAATGCTCTAATATAACTATAATTATTTTTCAGATATTAACGAATGAAGAACAAAAAATATAGTGTTTTTCTCTCATTTATCTAAAAACTTTAGCCAATCACACGGCTCGGACTGAAACCAAAGATCGGACCATCCTGTTGCATTTAACCGCGTCATTTTTTTCACGTTTATCAAGGTTCTCCACTCTTTACGCACTTGCACATTTTACAACAGAACACCGCTGGTGTGAGAGGTTTTCCACTCAATATTATGGGAGGAGGAGAAACAGACAAGCTGCCAGAGTCCCAAAAACTCCATTTGAAGTCGCGGACAACAAAAGACGTTTGGACCTAGAAAACAATGGCTGGTGTTGATCGCTCTCTCGTTTACTGTTGTAATGCTCATTATCATATCAGAGGGGCGTGGCCTGTGGATGATAGCCAACGGGAGGGGTGAGACTTCCATGACTGTGTTTGTGTTTAAAAGCTAGCTTGTTTTGCAGATTCACCATTGCGGCTTTAACATTCCAGGAATTAAACCAAGTCGATTTTTATTGATGTTCTTCGTTTGTTGAGCTCCGAATCACTTATTTTTCCCCTTAACATGTTTATTATTTTTCCAACTTTTAAGCCAGTTTTGCGTTACTTTCCTGCTGGTCTTGAAGCAGTGGTCACATGAAGTTTATTACCAGTTTTAGGGTAATGTCTAAAACTATGGGTTAAACAAACATTTCATACTTTCTCAGTGTGCTCCAAACTTGACCTTGTGCACTGAGAAGCTTCATAAAACGCGGCACACACCTAAAACACTTAACCACGTGTTGCACACATGGTACAACTATAACCTAAATCTTTTGTTTTTGACAAAATTAGCTCTTTCAGTAGGTCCTATGAGTTATCTGCATTATTCCATTTGCACTGCACCTCTGATTCATGAAAATCAAAGCTGAAAACATCACTGGTTATTATATCAAATAGGTGCAAAGGAGCACATGCTCAACTGGTAACAACTCTAGATGATTCAAATAAATACACAAGTTAATAAAGTGGACTTAAACATTTCCTTGTTGCTGAAATCGAATCGCCTTTGAGATTTGTAATTTGCATATTGAACTCGTGTTTCAGCTTTCACAGGCTCATAGACATGTTGGTGTATCTAAGTAGCTTTCATTTGATGAAACGATGCGCCTGTCAAACAAACAGATCAAACATATAAACAGCCTCATCTTTCGGATTGACAGCCACACCCTCTCGCCTGTTTCTGTAAACTAAAACATGTGCACGCCTCTTCATGTTTAATCGGTGCGTGTCTGGAGCGTTACTCTGTCCACACGGAAACCAACGTGACTTATTTTTCTGTTCTTCCTACTAAATGTGGTCACACTCTAATCTTTGCCGTCCTCCACCCGCTAATCCCCTCGTGAGTTTGGCCCCATCTGCAAGACCAAAAATAGAGATTTTTTTTTTTTTGCTGGCCTCTGTGGGGCACAACCCTGACTCTACTGCATGCCCAACTCTGTAGCTCAAGTGGATCAGCACGAAATATCAGCACACACGCATGTTGGTTCTGGAGTGGAAAATCTTCACCACCGTGGCGGCAAGTTGCTTAGCAACCCTGTGACGTCAAACCGAGTTTCCCTCTCACAGCTGTACAGTGTGTGTGAGTGTGTGTGTCTAAGTTGCAGGGTGTGTGTCTAGCTGTGCTAATACGTGTGTGTGTGTTGCGAAGCCTCCTTGGTTTTCTGTGAGAGGGGAAACACCGGTCAGAGTCTTTATTTGGTGCGGTTTGCATCAGGCTGTCGGCGTACGAGTTAATGCACGAGCATGACTGCGTGGCCCCTGGCGTGGAGGAGTCAGGGCGACCTGTTCACACTTTAGACTAAGTTTTCGTGGGAAACCCTGCGTGTTCAGACACATCCGCACACCTAAAAGGACGCGGTGTACAGATCCTGACATCATCAGGATGAGCTCGTTAACTCGCTGCTGCAAAACCAGCTTTCACAATCACACTTAGAAAAATTCACCATGCTTCTGTAAGAACCGCCGTAAAGATCTCCTTCTCTAGTTTATTTCAGCGCCGCGGAGTCGAGTCTTGATCAGAACTCAGATTAGATCTTTAATGTTCCAGAGTGAGCTCAGATTGGAAAATAACTTTCTTATCGTGCTGCAGTAGTTACACCACAACCGAACAGCAGAAACCAGCTGAGCGTGGTTGTTTTCTCCCTTTTAGACGCTTTCACCTCGCCACGGCGGAGCTGCTGTTGCTCTGGCCAGCTGGTTGCTAAGATATTTCTTGCACTCTTCCCAACCACTTTATTTAAGCTCAATCATCCTCCCTCCATATCAATGTCTGCTTGATTGTGGTGTGTGTGTGTGTGTGTGTGTGTGTGGCTTTCTTCAGTAAACTTTGCAGACTCAGACATTTGCAGTAATTGTCTCTGCAAGGGGACTCTGCGGTGAGCGATATTGGGCTTGTTGTTTCCTCGCTGCCTCTCTGTTGAAAACATCAGCGTGCACGAGTGTTTCCCTTGCTTCTGCACATTAGTAACCCAGTTACCCTTTGCCCCAAGTCTTTTTTTAACCCCTTTACGCCCATTTTTGCGATGGTGTCTGCATGCATTTGCTATTGCATCTATTGCTTCTCTTGCATCCTGTGAGAAAAGGATGGCAGGTTTGTGCATATTCTAACAAAATCTATACAGAATTAAAGAGTGTTTAACTTTTCATTCCGATGTTGGAAGCAGAAGAAACACGATTCACATTTCAGGAGTATTTTATTATTTATTTTAACTAACGGGCTGTTTTTGTTCTCTGCTGTTTACAGAGGGCAGGGCCTTTTTTCTGTCTTGTTTGTTTGTAGTCAGCGGCGGATGTGGAAAATTCTGTCGCTGAGGCAAGCGGCAACCCCCCCCCCCCCCCCTCTCCTCAACTTCCTGTCTACAAGAAGTTCCTTTGCTTACGATTTCCTCCGTGGCTTTAACCCCCCCCCCCCCCCCCCCTAATTGTCTCTCAATGGAAACTTTAGTTTCTGCGTTTCTCTTATCACCCAGCTGGGTTTGTGGCCAGAGATGCAAGAGACACACAGTGGTCCAGATAAAAGGGAGAGGAAACCCTGCTGCTGGGATTAAAGGGATTAAGAAATAGTGTTCTAATTTAAAATTTACTGTAGGAATGATAGAACTTCCTTTTTTGTTGTTGTGCAATTTTAATTTTGCAGAAGGAGTGAAAAACAACACTTTGCTCCAAAGAAAAAAAAGAAATGTGTAAAATCTGAAACGTATTCAGTGTCAAACCAATATTTAACCAATGCAGTAAATGATGCATAACCTAGGAAGGGTCTGAGGGAACTCCCTCAGAAAAAAAACAAGTGTGCAATCTCTTAATCTCTTTGGCTTTGAACCTCCTCAGATTCAGTCGGTATATTTGCTCTCAAACCTGAAGGCCAAATGAAACAATCTGGAGCTTTTGGGATCCGGGCAGAATCCCAAAGTTAAGCCTCTCTTCTTCTTCTGATCACCGGCCAGGTTTAAAATATGAGGAAAATGCCACTGGACAAATATTTTCTTTAATAAGAGAAGCAGGACGGTCTTCCAACAGACTTCTCAAGAAGCTTCTACCTCTGCATGAGCATAGCGACAAAGTACCGGTAATCAAATCTAAAAACACATCAGGAAGGATGAACTATTGGTTGGAATGCTCTGATCATGTTTTTTTGCTCCTGATCCGATTCATTCGATTTTAAGAATGTCCCGATACCGAGAACACACCAGAGTTGTCCTTCAAGTAATTTTTAATCAATAATCTGTTCTTTTTTCTGTATTTATGTCATTTCTTTAGTTTATCTGCTATAAAACATCTCTTGTTTAGGAAGTAAATTAATAAGAAATGTGTTAATATTAGGAATATATGTAAAAATTAATTGTCATTTACATTTAAATTAATAAGAAATGTGTTAATATTATGAATATATGTAAAAATTAATTGTCATTTACCATTTAAATTAATAGGAAATGTAAACATCTTAGGTGTGTTCTTGCTGTGTATTAGTTCTAATTCCATGCTGTCGTTCTTTTTTTAAAACACAGAAACGGTTTCATTACCTGTTTTGTCGCTACGTTTCGCCGGCGGCTGCAAGCTTCCTCAGGCTGACGCTGATGGTGGTGCGTCACTTCCTTCTCCGTTTATCCGCGGGCAGCAGAGGACGTTGCCGCCCTCTACTGCCCGCTCTCCCCTCTCCGACGATGCAGTCCCATGCGCGGTCACATACGACAACACAATATACAAACAACTGGAAGGCTTCGCCATGGGTAACCCGTTATCAGCCACCCTGTGCGAGTTTTTCATGGAAGACCTAGAACAAAAAGCCATAGCCACTGCCCCCCCAAACTGTAAAATAAAACTATGGAAACGCTACGTAGATGACATACTGGAAATCATACCAAAAGGACAAACAGAAATCGTTTACGAAATCCCATGCAAACTCTGCAATAAAACATACGTAGGAGAAACCGGACGCCAACTCAACACACGAACAATAGAACATAGAAAGGAGCACGAGAAAGAAACAAGTCGAAAACACACAAGAGCAGCGAAAGAAGAAGCAGAAAGTACAATAAAGAAGTCAGCCATAACAGATCACTGCACAAGAGAAAACCATGTAATGGACTGGGACAACACAAGGATCATGAACACCGAACAACAAAAATACAAGACATGGATTAAAGAAGCTAACGAGATAAGGAGACGTGGAAGTGGGAACGTGAACAGGGACGATGGAGTTTACACGTTGGACCGCGCATGGGACTGCATCGTCGGAGAGGGGAGAGCGGGCAGCAGAGGGCGCCAACGTCCTCTGCTGCCCGCGGATAAACGGAGAAGGAAGTGACGCGCCACCATCAGCGTCAGCCTGAGGAAGCCTGCAGCCGCCGGCGAAACGTAGCGACAACACAGGTAACGAAACCGTTTCTGTGTTTTTAAAAAAGAACGGCAGCATGGAATTAATAGAAAATGTGTTAATATTAAGAAAATATCTTGAGGCGACTACTATGCTCTGTGTTAGCTAACCGCTACGTGTTATGGTGCTAGAATTCCCAGACTACCTTAAATCGTGGGGCTTACGGCGTTAACTAAGCCATTGTTTTTCTGTCAGAAAATATTTTTCTCAGGGTGATTTTGAAAAGTAATATTTGTTGTTTTGAATGGTTTAATTCGAATTTTCCCACCGATTCCGATTTCCTGAAAATCACGTGATCCGACCCGATTTTCGATCCCGGGTGGAACACAATAAATATATCACTTTCTCTGAAAGTAGCTCCGCAGCCCAATTCTACCTGAAAGCTGAGAACGTTTGATCATCCTGCACCAGGAATTCCAGTTCTGTGATCCTGGAAAAGTTACTTTCCTCCATGTTCCTCCTACAGACAGAGCTAAAACACGTTGTTTTACGAGTATTATTCTCATGTCATGTTGTGTTCTCATATATTTATATTTTAGAGACTTACTTGTCCGTGAAAAGTTCATCAACTCTGCATCAGCCGAGGTACTCCTTAAATTTGAAGCATGTAAGCGGTAGCCCAACGCTATTGGTTAGTTCTGGTCGACGCTCAGTTTCCTATTGCACGGAGCTCTGCGGGGCAGGGGGCGTGCTTAGCAAAAAAATAAATAAAAAATGAGGTATTGCTTACATTATATCACAGTACATGATAAGATCATCACTTTTACGGATTTCTGACAAGTCAAACATAATTTCTGAAAGGGGAAAACTCCGGAAAGCTGCTTTAAGAAAATGCTCGACTCAATGTAGCACCAAGCTAACTCGGAGAAGTTAAGAATTGAATTTCTTCTCTTGCAGTTGAAACAAAGTAAGACACTGACCTCAGATGGAAGCTACTTGGGATGATTTTATGATTATTCCTTGGGTTTTTGTCCTTTTTCCTGAAGCTGTATTCAATTTCTTTGTTATTGTTTACCGAAGCAGCTGAGGAAACAGTTTAGAGATGAGTATTTAAATATTTGGATTTTATTTGAATTCAAACAACAAACCAAATAAAGAAAGTCAGTAAATAATCTAGAAGCAACTAAGATGAGCACTATTTATACTTATTTATCTTTAATCGTGAGGATAACTGGCTTTTTTATTTAGCCAGTGATACAGCTTATGTCTCAATATTTCAGTTTCTCACACGCACACACACGCACACACACACACACACACGCACACACACACACACACACACACACACACACACAGGCTTGCATGAAGCTTCAGAACGTTCTGAGAATATGTAAACCAAGTTGATCGTTATTGTTCCTTAAATCTCTACATTTCCCTCCTGGAGCTCCAGGAGGTGGTTAGCTCCATCTGTCATCCAAATGTTGGGCGGCGTGTGGAAATTTGCATGCTCAGATTATGTTTACCCACTGTTTTGCCAATCAAATGAGCCACAATTGTTTATCCCTGCCTGCAGCCAGACACCTGAGTGTAAATGTTGTGGAGGGTAGAAGGAGAGAAGCCCGAGGAGACGCGTCTTATTGACGGAGGGACAGAGTCCAAACGGATCGTCGTTCCTGTCAGTGTTTCTGGTTGACTGATAGCCCATCAGTCACGATGTGGTCTGCATGGATTTGCTCATTGTGGAGCGTTGTTGCGTCACTTGGAGCCATCTTTATCATTACCGTCATCCACCGCCGAAACAACCGCCCTCAGGTACCGACACCTAGCTGGTTTTAGCTCTTGATCAGTTTGAGAGCTGTAGCTTTTTTTAGTGTTTGGTTTTTATTTTATTTGTACAATCTTCAAAATCGGCACACATGTTTGGGTTAGGGCTAGCTGAGCTACATGCTGGAGAGATAAAATAGCTAGCTGGAGCATGCTCAGTTTAAGCCTTGTCTGATGCTCTGTTAATTAAGGAGAGGCCCATATATGGGGCGGATATTTACAATTTTCTTTGTATATCGGGATTGGCCAATGTTCCTCTATAGCAGTTTTGATTTAAAATCACGCACATCTGTGGGCAGCCTGGTGCAGAATTTTATTTAAAGATGTGGAACACTGAAAGACCATTTTTTAAATTGTAATTTCTGATCAAAATCGGTCACTCAGAGTTTTCCATGCAGGCTGAACGTGAAACTAGTCTTCACCTAGCTCCCGCATTAGCTTCTGATAGAAAATCAGACGGTGAAACTGTGGGATTAAAAATTCCCGACAGACCTACGTCACCCTGTCACTGAACATTCACGGATTTACCAATCTTGTCTCACGATGGAAAAGGCTGTCGTTTTTTTGGCGTCCAGGAAACAGCAGAGAGTGTCTCAGCTAGCGGAAGCTAACCGTTAGCATTAGCAACTCCACCACACTGCAGAACTCCTTAAGGCTTGTGTTATTTGTGGGGATAAAACATCAAAGCAAACTGAGCCAATGGTAGAGTTACGTTGCTGTTATCCAATCGGCGGAGTGATGCCAGCAGCACATATCGCCAACGGTATCAACAGCAGAAAAACCCTTATCGGTCGATCTTTACTGCTAATTGAAAATCCAGTTAAATTTCCAGAAACAAATTAAATGTTTATTTCTAAAATCTGCATGTTTTTTTTTTTCAGTTTATTTTAATTATTGAGAGCATTTAATGAGATTTCCTGCCACGTAATTAACTTTAAAACACAGCGAGAGTGTCAGTTTTCTCTGAAACCCCAAAGAAATCATTCTGTTTGTGTGGCGGCGTCCCAAATAGCAGGATGGTTTTAAAGTTTATACACAAGAAATCAGTCTGCTCCTGGCAGACCGTCTGCTCTCAAACGTCAAACGCAGAATGTTTAGACTGTCTGCTTTCTGGGAGCCGTTTCAGATGACCTCACTTCTAATGAGTTTCCACTGTGTGATTTCCACAAACGTGAACATGTGAGTTGCTGTCTGAGGAGGGGTTTCTCAGACCTCCTTTGGTCCCGGGAAATAAAAAAAAGCATCATGTTACCCGTCACTGCCCCAGTCAGGAAGAGAAGCTGTGTGCAGGAACCCGTTTAACCATAGATAGTCATCCTATCAGCTGATGAATTTTCTCCAGGTCCAGATTATGTGGCATCAGTTAAATGTCTCCTTTTATGGATTTCTTATCCTTTTTCTTCCCATTTCTCCACTTGCTGTTCTTGCTCTTGTCTCAGAGGTTTTTGTAGGTGTGATATTATTTCCCGTTTGCAGCTGAGAGACGTTTAGGTTATAGAACAAAGATCTAACCAGAGAGGAATACATAAAATCATTAATAACTTTAATTATTTGCAAGTTCTGTGGCATCCTCTGTCTCTGCTACAGCCCAGCATTGTTTGAATCCCAAGATTAGGACTTTTGGAATGTTTCCATCTGATGTAATGCATCTGGAATAATAATGAAAAAAAAAACACTTTGGAATTTCATCTTTTTTTTTATGGAAAGTGCTGCAGCTTCACTGTGATGCGGAAAGTTGAAAACTAAGGACATGATGAGTTTGAATCTGACAGGATTGTTTGAATATAAAGTTTTAACCGTTTGGTTTAGAATTGACTCGTTTATCAAAGCAAAAAGTAACTTTTGCATCATGTTTAATTATTTTAGCATGCTAGCTTTAATATGTATTATTGCTCTTCATCCACGAGATCTAAATGCAGAACTTCCTCTGCTGGAATGCCTTTAAAGCTAAAAATTAACACACACACACACACACACACACACACACACACACAGAGGGGGAGAGAGAAAGAGAGAGAGTATGTGAATCAACTTGTTTATGCTGAAACAACAATGATGTGTGTGTGTGTGTGTTTTTGAAGCAGGACTCCCACAGCTCCATGTGTCTTTGCCAGGGACAAGGAGAGCCTTTGCTTTTGCGTGTGTGTGTGTGTGTGTGTGTGTGTGTGTGTGTGTGTGTGTGTGTGTGTGTGTGTGTGTGTGTGTGTGTGTGCTGGGGAGTATTATAGGCCTTTAGATATGGCTTAACATCACAGCTCAGAGCTGTTCAGTAGAGAGGCACTTTACATGGCTATAGTACTAAACACATACGTGTTATACACGTGTATTAATGTCGATGACTTGACATAACACCTGGAGGAGCTTCAGACTGGGGATGGGGGTGCTGCAGGAGGATGGCTTACCAGGTCAACTTTTAATGGCTGTCCTATAGACCCTTTTACTGTTTGTAAACAATATGACGTTGGCGAGAATGCGCGCACAGCTTGGCAACAGAGAACGGCGTTGTGTCAGGCTTCTTCAAGCTACGCTGCGGGGTTATCACCGGCAAATCTTGAATGTTATATTATTAAACTCACTTCAACGAATGGCAACAGACTCCCGGATCCCTGTGGCATTACGGAATGGGTGGAAGATGTAGGTGCGTGGCCAGATATCCAGTGGCCCGATATATATACGTTTTTAGTGGAGAGGCCCAGTAAGTACACACGTGAGAAGCTATGGGCATACAAATCATTAGATGCATACAACTATGTTGTCTGTGGCCACGTACAGAAAGTAAAATATCACGACATAGACTGAGTTTTGCGTCTTGAAGGCAGAAGTCCTTCCTAGCCAAAGACAAGGACACAAGACTGCTACGTACGAGGCTTGGGTCATAGTAAACAAACCAGAGAACTACGTACCTGCATGGCAGGGTGAGTATAGCATAGGTTTCTTTTTAGCGTGCTCAGAGTACAATCGTGTTAATTTTAGAGAAATACAGTTTATACTAACATGCAGTGGGAAAATACAGATGAATTAGAATGAAATGTTAATTTGAAGCATGAAATAAAGCGTATACATTTATATGTAACCTTAGTACATAATTACCTTACCTGATATAAAATGGGCGCTACAAACTCGAGCATTTCGGATCGTGTTTTCCGTCCAGTTTTCATCAACCCTGTTGATGGCCTGCAGCCACAGACGCCTCCGATTTTGTTGAAATGGATGTGCTCCCTTCGGAATTCTGTACAGTTTCAGTCTGCTGCTTGAAGAGAAGCGACTCTGGCATCCATACACGCAACAACCCGATATGTTTATGTGCTCAGAACTTCAAAACAAAGGGTTTAAAACGCTGTTTTATACTATCGAGTGTGAATGAGGAAGCCTTCACTCTCGTTGCCAGGTTTCACGCGCAACTTTTGATGACGCAGGTAGTAAAAGGGTCTATAGGCTCCAATTGAGTTTGTTTCCAGTGCGGTTGGCCTCCTCCAGGGCTGCCCTCTGGGTTTCATCCTGGCTTTTTCCTCATTGTGCGCTTCTGTCCTCAAGCCAAGGCCTTTAGTACACCTGGGGTGGTTTGCTCCTCCAAGCCTGGAGGTCAGCTGCTCCTGTCTGTCCCTAAAATGCAGTACATATCCCATGGGGAGCGGGCTTTCTCATGTATGGCAGCCCCCATCATTAGTCTGTTTGAAGTCTCTTTAAGGCCCTTTTATCTTTTAGTCATTAATTCGGTTTTTATCTTTTACGATCTGCCACGTATGTTTTATTTGGATTTTGTTTTGGTCCTCATGTCCTATTAGAAGAGTATTTTTGGCTTTTTAAGTCCCCTCCTCTTTTAGCTGTCTTATTAATAAAATGCTTTTGCTTTCTTATTTTAGATATTTTACCTTGTTGCATTTCTTTTAACTTACTATGATGTTGCAGTGTTGGTTTTTCTTGTCTGTCCTACGACTGTGGTGCATCCTTGCTCCTTTGTGAAGCACTTTGCTCAGCTGTCATGTGGTTTTTAAACGTGCTATACAAACAAACATGGTGTGGTATGGAGCCATGGCTTTGATTTGGAAAAAGGTGAAGTGCATTCTTTAGGTCTTGCTTTCGAGTGACAGATTAAGATGTTGCAACAACCATCTTCTGGAATGGGGACGTTGCTCCCGTCTGTTGTGTCAGGTGAACTGAGCTGAAAGACGAAGCTCTCTTGATTGACTGGATTTACTGAATTTACTGGTCTGTCTACTTTCCAACCCTCACTAAAGGTCAAGACATTCAGACCTAGATCATCAGGATTGTCAAGCAGCTGCTTCCTCCGTACGGCGTGTCTGGTTCAGCCGACAAAAGATAAAGAAGTCTTTCATCAGAGGAGAGCCCGAAGGGGAGCGGCTGCTCCTCTGCATTGAAAGGAGGCAGCAGAGGTGGTTTTTACATCTAATCTTGATGCCACCTGGTCATGTCGCTCTGGAGGGTTTCCAGGAGATCCCGCTGAAAGATGACGCTGGTGCAGGGGCCTGGGAGTTTGAGCATTTAGCTGAAAAGAGGGATGTCAGTGTGTCCCTTCTGGGTCTGGTACCTCCATGATGCGACTTTAGTAAGCAGAAGAAAATGGGTGGATGAATAATACACATAAACATGAACATTTTAGTTAAAACAACCTAAACTTATAATTTCATATTCTGATCTGTTCCACCTTGAAATTTGGAGACGTTCCTGGTGTCAGAAGAACACTAATCCGGCATGGAGCTGTATGCTGATCTTTTTAATTTGAACTAAACTACAAAACAGTTTATTTGTGAGTCCAAATATCTTTCTAAGGAGAGAAACATCCTCAGTGTACAGATTTAGTCTGCAATGTTGTGCTGAGGCTGCAGGGAAATGATGGCTCTTGTGTAACAGACATATTTGTGGAGGCGTGGTTGTGCAACACCATTCCAGGGTCTTAATCCATCTTTCTGAATGTATTAAAAACAAAACATTTAGATTTGTGTCTCTGGCGGGAAAAGGATAAACCTCTGTGTGTGTTTCTGCAGCACAAGTCTTGGAAGAAGATAAAGAACATGGTTCACTGGTCGCCGTTCGTCATGTCCTTCAAGAAGAAATATCCTTGGATCCAGCTGGCGGGGCATGCCGGTACGTGGACACCGTGCAGAGCGTCCCCTCACACATCAGGACAGCTGCTTCACTGCTGTGCTGCATAACCCCGTCACTTTCTAGTTTAGCTCATTTCTCAACACACTCATACATGTTTATATTTATATTTCTAGACTGCTTGAATCAGTGTACTACAGTGTACTGCATGTTGGTATAGTTTTTTATTCTATTGTTTTTAAACTTGTTACTTTTTACCTGTACTGTCCACTTTCTGCCGTGACAATGACAATTTCTCACTCACGGGACGAATAAAGGACGATCTTATTTTATTCACAGAACCAAAATACGTCTGTTTAGTTTAGATATTTGAGATTAGGATTATACAGCAGGGTCTGCTTTCAGTAGGCACCTTAAAGGGATTTTTTTTGGGCTATTTTGAAATGACATCTTTATGAAAACCTCTATTCTGAGAAATTGGCTGTGTCCAAATTTAGGGCCAGCATCCTTGTGAGGACTTTGTCAGAAATATATTTATAAAACAAAAATGCAATGTCACGTTGTGGGTTGGAGGAGTAGGACCCAATACGCAGATACGCAGAATGACACGAGGCAGGAGAGGATGTAAAATTAAACATTCTTTATTTAGAATGAAGAGTCCAAAGAAAACCTAGTAGGGCACGAAGCCAAAACCTATGGGCCATTCCCATCTGTACCGAGTCGGCCCGGGCCGGGTAGCGTAGGTTGTTTACATATCTGGGTGGCCTGGTATTTTTCCGGGCCAACCAAGGCTCATTCTCAGCCCTCTTCTCGAGGGGGTCTGCTTCAGGCCGACCAGGGCCAACACACCCACTGCTGACAGCAAATTCACACCTTCCATTAGAGCAAGCCTCTGATTGGTGGGTAGAATCAGCCCACATGGGCTTAAGACAAGGATGTGTGGAATCAACCGGGCCAGGCTGGGGCCGACTGGGGCTACCCGGCCCGGGCCGACCCGGTACAGATGGGAATGGCCCACTAGAGACCTAAGAGGGAGGGGAGGGACAAAGCAATGCTGACAAGGACAATGGACCAACAAAACCTTGAGACGCAGACAGGGTTATATACACAAGGGCAGGATGATTGGGAGATGAGCTGCAGGTGCGTGGGAAGAGAGAAACCTGGTGAAATCAATTTACTAATCAGGGAGAGGAAACTAAGCTGAGGAGCGGAAGTAAAACATGACCTATGAATAATAACCAAACCTAAAGACTAGAAGAACAAGACAAATAACTAATGATCTAAGGAGAAAAGGAGAACTAATAAACCGGTGGGGAAGGACCAAGGAAGGAACCTGAACCAATGAAAACTACAGGGAAAATTTTGCTAGATAATATAAATACAACGAAAACTAAAGAATAAGTGAACCTGGGAAACCTGGTGGGAGCTGGAGACAAGAAGGGGCACAGGAAGCTTAGGTACACATGAGGGGGATCCTAGAGGGACACCTGGAGGGGTTGGAGACCTAAAGGGGCACAGAAACCTAAGGGGAGAACCTGGAGTGGGCTGGGGAACACAAGGAGACACATTAGGGGAACCTAGAGGGGGGGCTGGGGAACACATGAGGGGGATGCAGGATGCAGACCATGACATGCAAACACAAAAGCCCAACAACCCAACCGCATAAAGCTTTTTAGTATTACACCACCAGATATTAATATATTAACATTTAAAACTGTAATCCTCTCATGCTTCGTCCATCTTTATTGCAAGAACGAAAATCTCCTATTTGGTCTGCAAGGAATTCTGGGATAGCCTTTGCCAGTGAGGATACTGCAGACCCGTCCTTAAAATTTGAGAAAATTGAGGACATATTTTGAGTATCCTTTGAGTTTGCACAGCTTCTCAGTGACGTAACTAACCTTAAAATGTGGCCTAGGAAGGATGCAGACACAGCCATAGACTTTAAATCCTGCAGGACTTACAAAGTGACTTCAGCACAGACTGAGCTGTTTAAAAGATGGCCGCCTTTAACTTTGGTTTTGGCTGAACCATTAACTAGCCATTAGCGCATCATTCTGGTAGGATGTACTCTTTCTCTGAATCGATCTACTGGTAGTGGTTATTTAAAACTTTTACACAGAAACACTTTTCAAAAACGGCAAAGAAATTCCCTTTCAGGTTCAGCCACAAAAACTGATTTAATTGTAAATGTTTTCTCTTGTGTAAAGGTGATGTAATTCACAGCTATTTGTTTAGTTTACCTTTAAAAGTGACTTAGCCTGACAATGAAAGTCTTGCTGTTTTACAGGGAGTTTCAAGGCAGGAGCAAACGGCCGAATATTAAAGGTAAGTTCATCTGTTTTTGACATCTCCATCCTTTAGCTTCACTGGTTTTAAATGCTCCTCTGTTCATGTTGTTCTGTAGAAACACTGCGAATGCGAGCAGCGCTGTTTGTCCCTGTTGATGGACGATGTGCTGCGTCCATTCGTTCCTGGTTACCATGGAGACATAGAGAAAGATGGGCAGAAATACAACCAGATGGAGGATCTGTTGGCAGAGTTTGACTGTCCGTGCGTGATGGACTGTAAGATGGGAGTAAGGTGGGAGATCTGGTTAAACTGTGTTTCTTGGCTCAACAGACCTGTTTTTTTAATGAGTCTGGCACATTCTAGGAAATTACAAACAAATCTTTATTTAAAAAAAAAGCTCAGGTAAAGATTTGTGGCTGTTCAGAAATAAATATCTAAAAATGAGAAGTTCGGACTCTCATCCACACACAGTTTTTTTCCTGCTTCACAACTCTCAAACTCGTGTTTCAGAACCTACCTGGAGGAAGAACTGACCAAAGCTCGTAAGAAGCCCTCTCCCAGACCTGACATGTATCAGAAAATGGTGGAGGTCGACCCCGGCGCGCCCACATTGGAGGAGAACGACAAGAAGGCGGTGACCAAACCGAGATACATGCAGTGGAGGGAGACCATTAGCTCAACAGCCACTCTGGGATTTAGGATAGAGGGTGTTAAGGTAAGACTGACGAACAGAAACGTGTGGGTGGCCTTCCTTCCCTTCTTTCTTTCTTTGGGTATGATGTCACTTCCTGTTTTTCCCAGAAACTTCCTCTGAAGTGTGTTGTTGACCACCTCGGTGGTACACAGGGCCTGTCGGCAGCAGCTGTGTAGCTCTGCACCTGGCGCTGACACTTGCTAATCTCTTTGTCTCGCTCAGTCTTGGCTATATAAGGACATTCATGGCCTCCCAGTGATCTGTTGCCATGACGCTGAGGATTATTCCCTGAAACATAAATGAGGTTTTGGTTATGTTTGGAGAATTACGTGTGAATCTTTGGTTTTTATGTCCGTAGCGATGTGTTTGTTATAGATGTGGAAAATGTGGGATAATTAGGTTTGATGTGTGTGTGAGACAGAGATGAGCAGGCTGCTCAGACTTACACCAAAAAGGGAGAAAAAATGTTTTGCCTACAAATATTACCTTGTTGCCTGGCAGCAGGCAGGATAAAATAAGCTCATTTTCCACTCTGCACCACCTAACTGACAACCATCACTGGTCCTGTGGAAATCTGTTTCTGGCCCGCATTGTCTCCTCTTACAAGACCACAAACACCTGACACTGACTTTAGGACAACTGTTGACACGAGTTTTAATCCTTCATGGCCTAACGTCACCGTTTTACCCCCTCTGACTGCTGCAAAAGCACAATTTACCATTTCTTAAGCAAAATCTATTAGAAACACCAACAGTAACACAGTTCAACATAAAATCACAGTCTACATGAAGCTGTCACTGTCATGTTGAAGCACTAGACAGAAAGTTATTTGAAGAACTATCGTTCAAACCCATTTCAAACAACTACAAGAAACACCGCCTGTTTGGGAACAAAATACATGAAAATGAGAGGTTTGCTCAAAATGTTTCTCTTACCAGTATCCTACTGAAACCAGTACAAGCTTGTGTTTACTTCCACATTTCTACACTAAGAAGGGAAGTTAGCATTTTAAGAGGCTCTGCCTTGATCATTATTGATACATTCCTTCTTGTGAGACTTGGTGTTAGGGATTTTATCAATATGTTTAGCAATAACCCATTTCCTGTAGTCGAAGAGAAAAAGAGACAATGAGACAACGAGTCAACCAGTTATAACTGTGGCATACGCACGAGGCAAAATGCCCCGGACATCTGGTCACAGACTTTATTTAAACGGAAAGATAAGAATGGGAGTGAGGTCATTGTGTGAGAGAGAGAGTCAGTGACTACGTTTACATGAAGCCAATATCCGGGTTATGATCGGGTTAAGGTCGGTATTCGGGTTTCTGGGTTGATCAGAATAACCCGTTTACAAGCATAAATAGAAAGAGTTACCCTTAACTTGCATAACCCGATATAAATGCGGACGTTGGGGTAGCGTCAGGACGTATGGACTACGTCCAGCAATATGCGTCATATTTCGCTGTGTCTGTACTTTCAGCCGTCAACAAAAGACTAAATGTTCATACTTTTCACCAGACCGATGAAGACACGTTTCCTCGTCACACCAAAAGTGTGGTGCTGTGCCGCGACTCGCCATGTTGCTCCCAACTTGTTGTTTACTTCCGGTGTTCTGGCGCATACAAGACGTCTCGCTACTCAAAAGACCAAGATTCCTTGCGAACAGAGCATGCGCAGAACACACGCTTCGATGGGGATATCCCGATATGTGTTTACACGACCAAACATTCGGGTTAGAAAAGGATTACCCCAGGTGTAGTAACCGGGTTTTTAAAAACCCGGCTATGAGCATATCCGGGTTTTTGGCGGTGTTTACAAGGACCTGCGGAACCGGGTTATTGCGAAAATTCGGGTTTTAAAAGGGTTACTGGCTGCATGTAAACGCACTCGCTGAGTGCGTTTACATGCAGCCAGTAACCCTTTTAAAACCCGAATGTTTGGTCGTGTAAACGCATATCGGGATATCCCCATCAAAACGTGTGTTCTGCGCATGCTCTGTTCGCAAGGAATCTTGGTCTTTTGAGTAGCGAGACGTCTTGTATGCGCCAGAACACCGGAAGTAAACAACAAGTTGGGAGCAACATGGTGAGTCGCGGCACAGCACCACACTTTTGGAGTGAGGAGGAAACTAAAGCACAAACAAACGTGGTCGCTTTCTCTTCCGAACTGGGAAACATGTTGTTGTTTTCACGGATACCAGAACAAGAAGAACCGGAAATGAGGCATATTGCGTCTGGACGTAGTCCATACGTCCTGACGCTACCCCAACGTCCGCATTTAAATCGGGCTATGCAAGTTAGAGGTAACTCTTTCTATTTATGCTTGTAAACGGGTTATTCTGATCAACTTAGAAACCCGAATGCCGACCTTAACCCGATCATAACCCGGATATTGGCTGCATGTAAACGTAGTCACTGTGTGTATGTGAGACAAGAATATGTGTGTGTGTGTGGGAAGAACAGTGTGTGGGTGTCTCTGAGTGTGAGGATGCTTCAGGACATTTGTTAACAGGATTAAAGCAATGAAATATAAAATTTCCATAACACTTGGGTTAACTCTTTGGTGTTTAAAAGGAGACAAAATCTCCTGGTAGCAAAGAAAAACAACCGGAAAAACCTGTAAATTATTATTACTGAGAATAACCAGTTCATCTTTTTAGTGCAAAATTTCTAGAAATATCTGCATCCTTTGTCCCCTTCTTACCTCGTTCTCCTACGTGCTTAGAGCAGAATGTAATTTTAGTTTAAGGCAAAAACGTTTATGCTCAAAGCAACACTTAAAAGTTTCACACTTGTCCCTCCTACTGGTTGAAAGCAGAATTAAAACTGCGGTGTTTGCGAAAACACGTTGGAAAATCAGTCATTACCAACATTTTCAATATTGTCCGACGAAAAACTCTTAAGTCGTCTGCCAATTATGAACAATGTGCCAAAATAAAACGACCTTCCTGAAAACCACAAATTGCAGACTCTCTGCTGACATTTAGTTTAAAAGGATTTCATCAGATTATTGTCACAGTTAAAACATGCATGACACGTAAAGGTCAGAGGTCACTACAAACACTCTTTTAAATAAATACAAATCTGAAGCCCGCGACATTGTCCCAAGTGGTTCAAAAATGCCCTGCATGAATCATTCACATATCTGCTAGTTTGGCAGGGGTGGCTCAAAAGTTTTCACAAACTCTCCCCAACGTTCGTAAACAACCTTGCCGCAGACTGCTGTAGCTAGTGCTAATGCTAAATGAGCTAATGCTAAAATGAGCCAACAAAGCCAGGTCACTCATAATTTCATAGCTTCCCTCGGCTCCCTCAAGCTATTGTAGGCCACGCCGATGTTCACTTTGGTTTTAGCTTTTTACCTGGTCTCCAAAGGCATTACTCTTTTTCTTTTACTTCCAGGCTCTGCTATGATACCAACTGCTAGCCTTTAAATTAGCTACTAGCACAGTAAACAACTATTGCTGTAAAGCAGGTAGAGACCAGTGTTCCTACTTGAACCACAAAACAGTTTCTGGTCATCAGAGGGCTACAGAGTGCAGTCTAATGTGAATTTGCACAAGTTTCTGGCTGAAGAACCACTGAAACCAGTTTGAAAGCAGTAGCTTAAAGTGTAAAAAACTCTTTAGTACAAATAAATTCCTCACAATGTCAGATCTGCAGCTGACATGCTGTTGTGATCTCTGCTGCAGAAGGAAGACGGGACAGTGAACAGAGACTTCAAAAAGACAAAGACAAGAGAACAGGTGACTGCAGCCTTCCACGACTTCGTTAAGGGAGATAAAGACATTCTGGTGAGTGCATTTTACACATTTTTAGAACATCGACAGAAATACACACAAGCTATTTTATGTTAACATTACAGAGTCTTGGTTTCTCTTCCTGAGAACTGACATTAACACACGCGATGGGTACCGAATTCGGTACTTTTTCAGGTACCGACCGAATTCCATAGTACCGACTGAGCACCGATTCACGTCATTTGAAACGGTGCCTTGTTTCGGTACCCGTCCTTCATAACGAGAACTTGCCTAGACAGCTGCGCATGCGCAAGAGCGTTATGTCGTCGGTCGCTGCGAGCCAGTTGTAAACAGAGCAGCATGGTAGAAAGAACGCACGCTAAAGCTTGGGTCCACTTCACTAAATGTGATGGGTAACTGGGTGATGATGAAACCAGCGACAACGATCTAAGTGAGACATCCTCATCTTAATCTGCTCCGGTAGGTAAATAAAATGTTTAAGATAATGTTAGCTTGATATGTTAGCTTCCGTTCCGCTAATGGTGCGTTCGCTTTCTCCTCGGAACTCCGATTTTCCGACTAGAAGAACATGAACGCGCTCTAAAGTTTGGCTTCACTTTACAAAAGGTGACGGGTGATTGGGTGAAGATGAAACCAGCGACAGCGATCTAAGTGTGAGGCATCATCGTTTAAATCTGCTCCAGCAGCTAAATAAACTGTTTAAGATAGCGTTAGCTTGATATGTTAGCTTCCATTGTTATCAGCTAAAGGCTGCGTTCGCTTTCTCCTCGGAAATTCTAACTTCCCAGTAGGAAAAATCAAATGAAAACGGACGGCAAAAGGAATGAAGATACACAGTAAATTTAGTTCACAGTAAAGATGTTTGCTTCAGTTTAATTATCAGCTTATAAAACTACAAGGACGATGTTAAAATACAAACAGTTGAATGTTATTTATCGTGATATTTATCAAATATGGTTATAAATTGGGAAAAATATATATTTAATTATAAAAGAGAATTAAAATAATAAACACTCAAAAGTATCGAAAATTGGTACCGTTAAGTACCGGTATCGATTCCTAGGTACCGGGAATTAGTACCGAATCGATTCAAATGTCAAAGGTACCCATCCCTACTTAACACTGATGAGCCAAAACAACCGTAAACTCTGTTTCACACTAAGACGTATTAGAGAGGAAGAAGTCAATGATAGTGTGTTTTTGTGTATCCCAAATATTATATCAACTGAATGACTACAGTAGTACTAAATGTGTGTTGCTTTAGAGAAAAGAACATTTGTAATCCAGGCTGAATTAGATGAAACGATGTGAAAATCAGTGGTTTATTTATGTTTTTACAGAACCAATATCTAACAAGACTAAAAGAAATACGAGACACTTTGGAGACCTCCTCTTTCTTCAAAGCTCACGAGGTAAAAAAACTCAAAAAAGCCGCAAATGATACAGTTTAAAGCTGATGTATAACTTTTACACAGAAACATATTAAAATGTCTGAAGTTTTGCTTTAGTTCAGGGTCATTCTTGTCTTTGCCTCATAGAAAATGAATTAGAATTGATGCTTTATGATTTTGCATGAGCTGTTGTTGTGTGCTGTGTGCACGCTGTGGGTGATTGCAGACTCTGTTGCATTGCTGAGTAAATGTGGTAATGGTTTCAGCTACCCAGAAGGCCTTGAGGCCCAGGAACTAATGTGTGAATTAGTTCTAGTTGTTTATTGTGTTATTTCCATATTGTTGTAAGCACACCAGATCCATCATTAGAGCATATTTCATCACGACCATACATTTTTATTTTTACACGTT
Source organism: Nothobranchius furzeri (assembly GCF_043380555.1). NCBI lineage: Eukaryota > Metazoa > Chordata > Actinopteri > Cyprinodontiformes > Nothobranchiidae > Nothobranchius > Nothobranchius furzeri. Next base: position 25,987,112 of record NC_091742.1, read on the forward strand.
CACACACACACACAAGCACACATGCTGTGTTCCAGGTCAGCATGACAAAACGAGAAGTGAAATAGTGTTTTGAGAAGAAAAGCTGGCCTGTAGCGTTGACTAAAAGAGTTCTGTTTAATCCGTCGCTTCCTGTTTTCACACAGGTGATTGGCAGCTCCTTGTTGTTCGTCCACGACAGCAAAGGACGAGCCAAAGTCTGGATGATCGACTTTGGGAAAACCACGCCTCTTCCCGCTGGAGACCAGCTAACCCACCGAGCGTCATGGGTAGAGGGGAACAGGGAGGACGGCTACCTATTTGGACTTGATAGTTTGGTGGACATCGTTTCTTCCATGGTGAACTCTGAAACTGAAAAGTGAGGGTTTCATCTTTATCCATGAATATTTATGAGTCCAAGTGAACTTCTGAACACACAACCTCTGCGCTCTCGGTAAGGATTCGGACTTTCTGGAGGACCTCTTCACTGATCTTTGAACTCATGTTGGAAACCACATCCTCCTGGACATCCCAGTTCCTTACAAGTGGAGCTAATAACATGACATGGCTCGGTTCCCCTTTAATTTGTACACTTTTTAAGCTGTGATGTCAAATAAACAAAATGAGAGTCCGCACACTTCAAACTTCCACCTTCATCAGGAATTGAGAAGGTCTCTGACCGAAAGCTTGACCAGTAAACTCCTACATCGCAGAGTGAAGTGTGCGGATTCTCATTTTGTTTATTCCACTTTTTGATGCAGCACCTTTTCCCAGATGAGCGGTGACTCCTTCTACTCTAAGCTGTGATGTCAAAATGTCTTAAAGGTCAAAAATTAACCCTAATCCATGAAAAAAATAAACCTTTTACTAAAAACATTCCTCCCTTTAAATAACAATAATTTGGATTAAATAAATCTAAGATCCATCTCTCCAGAAAGGCTCAAACCCTGGTATTGTTCTGGATAATAATCTTATTTTAGGTAAATACTCACGCACAATTTACCCTCACGAGAACTATAAAGCTTGGTTTATGCTTGACGCATTTGGTTTCCGCTTGGTGATGCGTCTCACGGATGGAACGCGCTTCACAACTCGCAGTGTTTATGGTTCATGCGGCTTGTCTCTGAGGTGAGCCAATATTCTCCCAAACTGTAGGGGGCAGCATGGAGCTCTACGGCATGCATCCAACACTACACCATAGTAGAAGTAGAAATTACTGTTGTTTACAACATGGCATTCCAGCATTTTTAACAGCGTCCTTGTCTTTTCCGACAGAGCGAGCTATTTCCCTCCAAGAATTATTAACAACATGTTGATCACGGTGATCTCTGAGAGCTGAATCATACAAATGTCTGTATTTACGAACCCCTGCCATACTAGTTCTTGCCGGTCCGCCATGTTTTTCCGCGTCTGACCGTCCGCGTGGTTAGAAAATTTCCTAGGTGCGCGGTGCGGAAAGTTTGGGCCGTGCGGAGGCGCGGTGGAGGGGCGTGGTTGTTAAAATGACGCAATTTTGCCGCGCGGAGCCGTGCGGACCTCGCGGACGCGTCAAGCATAAACCAAGTTTAAGGAAAGCATTAAATAAGTCAAATTCCCACGATCAAAATAAGAAAACAAACACACTCATCCCAAACTCCATCTTCAGAGGCAATTCTTTGGTCTTTCATATAAATAGTTTAAAAATAGAGGAGTTTGTTTAAAATGAGCACTTCCTGGTTGCACTCTAAATCTTTTAACACGCCAGCACTTATGCAATCTTACTTTTTTATGAAAGATTCTATAGTCACAGAAAAATGGTTGAGGTTTGAATTTTAGACTCTTACATCTGATTTAAAGTGGCAGTCTTGATTATTTCAGCCCAGGTAGAACAACGCATATAAACGCGTATTTATTTGCTATCTGGTGACAAAATATGAGAACTCTGATTTCTGAACTGCTGTTCAACACTCAAAGCTTTCAGAAGGGTTGGTGTTTTAAATCATGTTTGCTTTTATTAAATCCAACCTTTAAATGTCAGTTTCTATCATTTTAAACTGTAGAGATGCAAAAAATGTCAGAATTCTGTATTAAATTTAAATTAGCTTCGTCGTCGTCGTCTTCCTCCGCTTATCCGGGTCCGGGTCGCGGGGGGCAGCATACCAACTAGGGAGCTCCAGACCGTCCTCTCCCCGGCCACCTCCACCAGCTCCTCCGGTAGGACCCCAAGGCGTTCCCGGACCAGATTGGAGATGTAACCTCTCCAATGTGTCCTGGGTCGACCCGGGGGCCTCCTGCCGGCAGAACATGCCCGAAACACCTCCCCAGGGAGGCGTCCAGGAGGCATCCTGACCAGATGCCCAAACCATCTCAACTGACTCCTTTCGATCCGGAGGAGCAGCGGTTCTACTCCGAGTCCCTCCCGAATGTCCGAGCTCCTCACCCTATCTCTAAGGCTGAGCCCGGCCACCCTACGGAGGAAACTCATTTCGGCCGCTTGTATCCGCGATCTCGTTCTTTCGGTCATTTCCCAAAGCTCATGACCATAGGTGAGGATTGGGACGTAGATCGACCGGTAAATCGAGAGCCTGGCTTTCTGACTCAGCTCCCTCTTCACCACGACAGATCGGCTCAGCGTCCGCATCACTGCAGACGCCGATCCAACCTGTCGATCTCCCGATCCCTCCTACCCTCACTCGTGAACAAGACCCCGAGATCCTTAAACTCCTCCACTTGAGGTAGGACCCCTCCCCCGACCCGGAGTTGGCAAGCCAAATTAATAAATTAGCTTAAATCTCTTAATGCAAAAGTTTAGCTCTTTAGTTTCCTACATAAATGTTAACGTAAAACTGCTATTTCGTGCCTTTCATGTTTCGTCATATTAATCTGCCAATAACATGAGCTCAATTCAACAGATTAAAATACAATCTGAAATGAAAAAATCATTTGTGAGTACATTTAAAATCCGACATTTTTCCCTGTCTAGATGTTAATTCACTCTTAAATAAAGATCTTCAATTTGGACTTTTTTTTCTTCCAGAATCATAATTTTCCAGATTCTAAGATGTTTTAATGATTGTTCTCTGGGATAAATCTGGTATCAGCAGATCGGTGCTGTGCGAAAATCAAAAATTAATATTGGGCCAAAACTCGACTTAGATTAAAAATTTCACTTAGTTTTTTTGTTTTTTGGGTCACTAACTACCGCTGCAGCACGTTATCAGCATAACAGAAACTTGGCCTCAATGTTTTTAATCTTCTAGATACACAAGTTGTGTTTTCACTTCTGAAATATTCAAATAAAAACATCAGCTCATAGAAAACAGCACACATGTTTTATGCGTGTTGCAGTATTGGTGATTTAAAATCATGCATTTCAATCCAAATCTTCAAGACTGCCACTTTATTTAGTCACAGTTACTGATAAAATAAATTTCTATATATTTTTTTACATTTTTATTTTCCCATTTTTAAACTATTATAATTTTAGTGGTGGAGGTTGTACAAATATGTGTGTTTTTACTCCTAAAATCACAAGATTGTGGAATGGAATCTGGTTTCTTTTATTCATTTCCAATGAAACCCTAAAGACTGAAAGCTCAGATTGGGTTTATAATCTGGTCGCTGGTTGAGTTTAATTCACTCTAATCTGGTAATAATTAAAACGTCAGAGGAGCAAAAACAAAAGAAGGTTTCTGGTGCCGTTGTGCTTTTGTTGCCTTTCTCTGGGGTCCTACGGGGACGGCTGAGGAAGTACAGGCGCCGTTATTTAGTTCTGTAGAGTTTTATTTTCTGTAACATTATTATAATCTAATCCAGTGGAACACTTACAGCTATGAACAATCTTATTTAAGCTACACCGTGCCTTAACCTGTCAAAGCCAAGTAAGAAAACTAAAACATTTGTGTTTAAATGTACATTTTTCCCTTATAAATGTGGGTTTCTGTGCGTAGTCTTATCAAGGGTGCATGTTATTAACTTCTTTAAACATTTTTTTATTATTTGTAATTTGCTCTGTTTTTATTTAAACTATATTATATTTTTGTTTTAGTTCACTGGGGGCTTTGAAAACTTTACATTTTGTTCTCTAGCATCTTGTTTTACAATACGAGTGTCGTTTCAACTCCAAATATAAACCAGAAGATATTCAAGAAATATAAATCTGTTCAGCTTTGTTTCAAAAAGACCAACAACGTGAGAGGAAGAGGCATTTGCACAGGTTCTTGGTGTTTTCTATAAGAATTTGCTGTTAAGTAGACAAGGAAGGACTGCAGCCTCACGGTGTGCCTTTAGAAAATAACATGTGGGGGAACAATTCCACTAGTGTGTCTTTTCTTTAGACTCTTCCAGTAGATATAAGTTGTAGTTAGTATTTAGGACCTTTAACCTGACGCATGTTACCTCCTGTGTGACCGTGCAGATGCTCTAAGTGTTGCTGGTTTGTGTATTTATTATTTGGACGGTGTCTTTGAAAATACAGTTATAGAAACACCCGTGTCTATATGTTATCTATCTATCTATCTATCTATCTATCTACCTATCTATCTATCTATCTATCTTACTATCTTATCTATCGTCACATTGAGGTGTGGGTGGCGGCGGACCATGTGTGGTGGAGCTGACCAGGAGGCAGGAATGCAGGCACGGATAACATAAAAACGGATTTAACAGCAGAGGATACAGCGAGAACAACAACTCACACACACAAGACGGGAGGTATAAATACACAGGGAGCAATCAGGAACACGTGGGCAGGTTAACAAGGGGCAGGTGAGACCAATAAAAACTAATCAGGGGCAGGAGAGATAGAGGGAGATAGGAGCAGATCGTGACATCTATCTATCTATCTATCTATGCTGATGCTATACCCTACCCACAGTAAACACTGTTTGCATAAGCTTTATTTGCCATTCAAATCACACCTGCTGTCCACAACAGTAGCAGCAGCATCCGGAGCAGGTAGGAAGGATGTGATTCCAGCTTTACTCTGATGTTCTGCACATGAGTCTTACGCCTTTTTAATGTGAAGTTTGAGCCTAAAGTCTACTTCTCGTGGACATTTCTGCATCAGTTCTTCACCAGTTGAAATACAATTTTTAATAATAATAATAAATTTGATTTATAAAGCACTTTACATTTGAAACAAATCTCAAGGTGCTACAAGGTTAATTTAACCCGAAAGCTCTGGTAAAAAGAATCGTTTTAAGACCAGATTTAAACGCACCAATCGTCTGTGGTATCCTCAGATGCCCTGGGAGGGAATTCCAAATTCTGGGTGCAGCTGGGAAAAAAGCTCAAAACGAGGCGAGCGGTTGTCCACTGATCGGACGGTGAGACGCTCAGTCCCCAGGAAGTGACCTGGGGTAGCCCATGCCACCCTTGGAATCTTACTGGCCACCCCAGGTGCCACCACACTAATTTACCTTTAAATAGGCTTTTCATTGTCCACAAAAGGGTTGGGGGTAAAAAAAAAAAAAAAAAGCATAACCATTGGTGCCACCCATGCACAAAGCTGTGCCTCACCTGGGCCACCCCATTTTAAAAGATCTGGACACGCCACTGTCAGTCCCTGTGCCAAAGACTCCTTGGGCAATTTTTAATCAGAGTTTATCTTGTTTGGTGTACCTTCAACATGTGGCTCATTTAGATCAGAAAATATGATTTTATTGAGTTTACATCGTTTTACAGGAGATGGGCAGTATGCGCTTATTTCACAGTGATAAAAGTGTCCTTACAAAACAGGATTAGGTGCAGCATAGCGCCCCCTGCTGACACCTCGCTGACACTGGTAAACGGACAAGATGCTTTTACTGCGTGAGCGACCTCTGGGTTTCATTACAAAAATACATAATTTTACTCTAATTAAAATTTTTAAATACACATTTCTGTTTAACCATTTATGATCAGGTCACTAAATCAGAGCTTGTTTTATTCTTTAGAATAAAATGAAACATACACTGGACTAAAATGAATGATCAAACAAAAACAAAATTGAATAAACTACAAAAACTTTAGAAAAGAAAAACAAAGCATGAGAATGTCAGGATAAACATTCTTAGAATAAAGATTATTATTGGTAGTAGTTGTTGTAGTATAGTGTTATTACCCCACCCCCCAAAAAATAAACGTGTTTTTGTTTCACTGTACAGTAAATAGCTTCAGGTTAAATAGTGAGGCTAACTTTTGACCCAGATGTTTACTGTGATTATGAACAATAAAAGAAACTGCAACTAGGGCAAATAAAGTAGAGGTTGTGTGTGTGTGTGTGTTCATCTTCTTATCTTAAAGATAAGAGGAACACACACACCTTCAACAGATCCAAAATGGTAGAAAAACAACAAAAAACGCTGCGATGCCTCCATCTCACCAGAAGATGGTAGCATAGACTCGTTGTTATTCACTGTTCAACCTCGTCAACAGACGCATTAAGTGGGAAGATGTTCATATTATCAAACTTAAGAGTTGCTTTTTGCTTGATTTCCTGAAAGTTGTTAGTTTTTAGCCACATGCGTCTTAAGGAGACCTCAGGAGCCAGCAGAAGTAGTGTGTTACACAGAGATAAGCGAATATCCACTCTGCAGTTTGTTTTTCGCGTGGAAACAGGAGGCAGGTCTCCTCAAGGACCAATCAGAAAAGAGGGCGGGTGGCAGAGGGCGGAAAAAACACGCACACGAATTTCAGCTGGTTTCCGCGATCTGGTCCATTTGGCTCGATTCACAAAACCGTTCTTACCCAAAAACTTGTTTTCAGGCTGAGTTTTGACTATTTTTTTTAGTGTTTATACACGAACATTTAGTAATATGTGTAAACTTTTTTCATTTAGTTAGTATTTTAGACAAGGAAAATCAATGCTCAAATCAAAATAATTCAACAACTATAAAACCTTTAAATAAGAGAGGCATTGCAGTAAAACATTTGTCATTAAATAATAATAAACACCCAAAAGGCCTATTTAAACAAATAAATGGCTGATTAAATCAATTGTGCACTAAATATATTTTCCATTTTAAAATGCCCTATTAAGGTCTTGGGCGGCCGTGTCTGAACGAGGCGAGCGGTTGTCCACTGATTGGACGGTGAGACGCTCAGTCCCTGTGCCAAAGCATCCTTGGGCAAGAATCTGAAACCTAAAAATGTCCCCAGACCTAATCCAGATCGTAGTCCGCTGCTACTCAGGAATGAGTCAAATATATAGAATAATTCCCCCAAGGGGACCAATAAAGGATAAATTATTATAAGATGAGAAAACCTATTTGACAAACCTGTATTTGACAAATTATGTCAGTTTAAATTAATTTTATTGATGGTATTTATTAATAAAGATGTTTCCCTGCACAAAGGATTTAAAAGGAACAACAACAAAAAACAACTTTTGACAATTTTCTTGACTAGAGAAAACAGAAGCTGGTGTTATGTTGAGATGTGTTACCCAGTATAAATCTTCTACCTACCAGCAAAGTATGGCCATTTCTAGCCACTGATGCTGTCCAAAATGCACAAATTTTCACACATAATGGGAAAATAAATCACCAATTATGATGTAACGTGTCAAACATTTGAACATTCAGTTCACTCCAATGAGGCAGCACTTTGAGTCGGCTCGGTCACGAAACGACACTTCTCCCCCTCCACCATAAAAAAAAGAAAGAAACAGCGTCCTGCATATTTTAGACTAAACCAAGTCGATGCGTGGGTTTTCCTTCTGTGTTTATTTGGCAAAAGGGAAGTTTTAATGATTCCGAGGATAAAAGCTGAGGGTACAGGAAGGTGAACTGCACGGTAAGCGTTGCGCTCGGTTTTGTTTCCGCACGAGAGTCGGTGTGCCTCCAGCATGAAGTTGGTAAATAGGGTTTGACCTCGTGTTGACAGACAAGCTGGATTAAACGCTGTTGTAGCAGGAGGAGGAGAAAAGGAGGACTACCAGCTAAAGACAGCAACTTCTGCTGCCAGCAGCTCCAGCAGAAAAACATCCCAGTCCGTCTATTATATAACTAAACAGGCGTGTTTGGCTTGACCTCTGATAAAACCCATCAGCAGAGACCCTGCACCGCAGCTGCTGGCTGGTGAGTTACTCAGACACTAATATTTTTATACGTTAGCTCTCACAAATATACAATAAGAGACTTTGACCTTTTTATTACGTGCATTTACAGCATTCTTCGCCGTGGATTTAACCCCTGACTGAAGCAAACATGACTTGGTCAGCGTGCTGACGTATGGCGGCTGTGCTTGAGCTCACAACACAAACTTTAAGAACCCGTTCAGGTTTCTAAAAGCTGGTTTTTAAACCTCGAACTGATAAAATACTGAAACGCGTTTGTTTTTTTAGCCAAGTATCGTGGCTGGCGGAACTCTCGCGAGATAACAAGTCGGATTTTAGAGAATCAGAAGCGAGTTTTAGTGGAAGAAACCTCAAAAAAGGAAGTGAAACTGCGGCACTAGCACGTATTTAAAGTGGCTGTTGATTTAACGGTATTATTTATTAATATATGTAACATAAACAGAAGAGTTTGTTTACCAGTGTTGGGCCACATTACAAAAAATCTATTTTTCTATATTTAAAATGAGGTTATTATCGTTTATATTGGTTTAAATTATCAAATAATTGTCTTGTTTTTTGTTTAAAACACGTTGAAGATAAATTTTTAACAAGTAACAGTACAGCTACAAAAAGTTCAAAATTAGAAATGGACCAAAATTAAACAAATGAAAGCAAAAACGCAGCTGGTGATCGGAATATACTAATCTTGGCTTAATCTGTGACTTTCCTATCTAATAAAACATTGTATAAACATATAAAGATTGGTCCATTAATGCCTCAGTGCCAAGTAACAATAAAACAAATCAACCTATTTCTCAGTCCATCAGTGCTAATTCACACCTGTAATAATAGACTTTCCCTGTTTGGGTGCTTTTACTTTACAAGTTTCTAGGCTATTCAGAACTAAACAAAAACTTTATAATTATATTTCTTTCAGATAATTCAAAGTTAGCACATTTATTTTTCAAAATATAGATTGCATGTTTATTCTATAATATGTATATAGTATATTATTATAAACCTAGACCACAGTAGTTTATATCACTTCCTGTCGGCCGTTAGTTCTGTTATCTAATCCTATTTGCTAGTTTTGATTAGGTCACACAGTAAAAAAGAGCCCAGCCTATCTGTCTTGTTGTTCTAGTCCAGAGGAGAACGTGTTTTTTTTCACGTACCTCCTGTAAGTGATGGTGATGCTGAGGTGGCTCACCTCGGCACAGCAACGGGAAACATTTCCCCACCTTTTGGCTCAGGATCAGTAGTCAAGGGCAGGCAGTGGCGTTCTACTGTCGGCAAGCGGTGAACGTGTTCTTAACCACATTCAGACTGTGACTAACACCAAGTCGTTGTTTCCAAATTGGTACGTGAGGCAGACAACAGCTGAGGCTTACATTTGTGTATACACAGTTCAGCACATAGTAATAGAGCGTAGTGTAGACAAGCTAAAGAGCTTCCAATTATTTGTGTCTTTATAATAAGATGTTTATCATCTTTATAGCCTTCTATATTCAAAGTAATCAATTAATTTCTTCTTTTTTTTTTTGAAAGCATCAATGGCTTTAAGTTTGTGTTTAATACTATTAATTCGGGACACCTAGTTAAAAATCTGCTGGGGTTTTGGGTTAAAATAGCAGGATTACCGTAATTTCCGGACTATAGAGCGCACCTCAATATAAGCTGCACCGGGCGAAAAGCCGCAGATATTTACTGAATTGAAAACGTAGTTTAACTGGACGTAACTGATCAGTATGAAACAAAACGGACAATTTATTGATTAGTTTATTCATCGTCCTCCTGCGCACTGAAACCACTGAAGTCATCTTCTTCGGTGTCGGAGTTGAACAGCCTCAGAAGAGCTTCGTCACTACCTTTTCCGTGGCGATGTCAGTGTCGCTCTCCGTGTTGCTGTCATCATCCCCGGGTGAAGCTGGGGAAACAAGCAGCGCCGTTTCACTGTGAAAAAAATCCTCCTGGGCGCTTTCCGTAGCGCTCCTTTAACCATTCCTTCATTAGACTTTCCTGCATCCATCCTTTCTGGTTGACTAAAGCCGCACCTCGTTATAAGCCGCGTGGTTCAAAGCGTGGGAAAAAGTAGCGGCTCATAGTCCGGAGAATACGGTAGTAATATTATAAAGCTACTAAAAAGGCTATTTGTTTACAGACTAGCAAAAACAAGATTGAATAGAGAATGCTCGGAGCAAAAGTTCACAACAAATCCAAACAAACATGTTTATTAAGAAAACTATTACATAAAAGTACATACTTAATGCAGGAATAGGTATGCAAGCTGCTTTTTAACATATTTTATATCATCTTCTAAAACGATGATTTACTACTATGAAAACGTTCTGCTTTCCAGAGAGATCAAAGTTCGAACTTGTCAGTTCAAATTCACCAGGAACACTTTGATATGAACGTAAGAGAAAAGGCACTGAGTTAATTATTTCCATCTAGGGATGTAAGAAAATATCGATATGGCAATATATCGTGATATTTTTTCCAGCAATATTATATCGATATTCAAAAGCTGTGTATCGGAAATATCAATATGGCAATATATCGTGATATTTTTTCCTGCGATTATTACATCGATATTCAAAAGCTGTGTATCTAATTTTTGAAAGAATTTACAAGCAAACATTTGTGTATTTTCTTTTAGTTTTGTGCAATCCAATCGCCACCCGCTAGTTGGCAGCAGTGTGCAACGGGTTTTGTTTCCACCATTGAAATGTAAATCCCTCCATCATGGGTCAGATACCTCATGTTAAACATGTTACGTATCAATTTGGACTGTTTATTGAACATTCTTACAATAAAATCAGTAAAAAAATTGCTTGTAATGTCCGACTGAATGTATTGCAATATATCGTGATATATCGTATCGTCTCCCCTGTATCGTATCGCCAGAATTTCAACAATACACATCCCTGTTTCCATCCATCCATTGTCTGAACCCGCTTTGTCCAGGTGGGGTCGCGTGGGGGAAGCGAACCCAGGACCTTCTTGCTACAAGGCAACAGCTCTTAACCACTGCACCACTGCGCAGCCTGAGTTAATTATTTATCAAATATAATAATAATCAAAAAGTTTTTTTAACCTCACATTGACCTTATTTGTTACTATTGATTTGGCAAGTTAATGTGTCATATTTTTTTTTTTCATATTTAACCAGAAATAATTTAATTATGGAAATCTGCAAAACATATCCAGTTGAGTAATTCAATATTAAAATTGCAGTTTTTATTTATTTTTTATCCTAAAGCTATTTCAGTTATGAAAGCCACCATATATAACCAACAAAAATGTAATCAGATCAAGGATATCACTAATAAAATATGGGCGCATGATTTAAATATGTGTAAGAATGGCTTTCCATACAGGAATCCTAAGGAGGAAGATGACCTATATACTGAATCAGTGGTGTTTTTACACAGCCTGGCTGAGCTGAGGTCCTCTGCAGCCGCAGCAGTAAGAGCGCTGCCGTTTAGATACGAGCTTTTCATGTGTCCTCCGTTAACCTGAAACTCCACGTTTACTGTCGGGCCTTTGAGGAGAAAGTTTAATAGAAAGCAAACTCACAAACTCATCTCCTGTGTAAAAATAAAAGGGAGTGGAGCGACGAGCGGCGGTGAGCCTTGAACATGAACCCAACACGTGCACTGGCTTTGGCTCGGGGTCTGAAATGGAATCAATGCTGCACTCCTATGTCATTTCAGACCCAGTCTTGATCTCCACACTCATAGTGTGTGTGTGTGTGTGTGTGTGTGTGTGTGTGTGTGTGTGTGTGTGTGTGTGTGTGTGTGTGTGTGTGTGTGTGTGTGTGTGTGTGTGTGTGTGTCCAAACAGAACAGGGTGGAGGTCATGATTATTTATAGGCAGAGATTTAAAGTCAGAACAGCTGGTGTGTGTGTGTGTGTGTGTGTGTGTGAGAAGGTGCTTCTTTTGGCAGCATGTTGATGGCAAGTTTGATTCTTTGTATTTTGTCTCCTTGTTTCTGTGTCTTCTAAGAGTTTTCTGTTTCTCCTCTGCGTGTCTGGTTAGTGTTTGTGTAACACTGTGTGTGTTTTTCTGCGTGTGCAGACGCTGTCTGACATTTACTCTGTTTTCCCTCCAGTGTTCAGCCCATCATGGCGACTGATATGATGTTACTCATGCGAGGTTTGGCTAAATTGAGCCAGGCCGTCGTAGAGACTCAGAGCAACGCCTTGCGCAAGGGTACAGGCAAGTACATGGGAGCACCCCCCCCAAGTTATTGTAAATACTTGTAAACGGCTATTGTTGGTTAGGGGTTAAGGAGGCAGCAGAAATGTAACTTTAAAAACTCACAGTGCTTTCTAGTCATCAATTTAATTTTTGATTAAAATACCATTAACAGTTAAGACACACACACACACACACACACACACACACACACACACACACACACACACACACACACACACACACACACACACACACACACACACACACACACACACACACATTTTTTTGTTTTATTTATTGACACAGTAAAGGATTTTAATTCAGTTAATAAATAAAATCTTAAAAAGTTAATATATTTTATTGTAGTTCTGACATAAAATCATTCTCTAAGGTGAAAGTTTAGAATTGACAAAAGTCTTTAACTAGGCATCAAAATAAAAGTTCGACTGTCCTGTACAGGCTGGCTACAGTATAAGTCTCCTCCCTTTCCGGTCGCCTCACGGGTTCCCGGAAGAACGAAAAAATGAATGCAAGTCAACGGGGCTAAAAACTCCATTTTCTAATCCACTTTGCCTTACGCCCTGGATCGCACATCCTACGTAGGAGGTTGGAGATGAGGTTGGGGGTAACGGGGATCCCACCTCGTTGGTTCAGATCATATTTGTCAGATAGACAATTTAGTGTTCACATTGACAGCTTTTCCTCTCCATCTACGCTGGGGTGTGCCTCAGGGTTCGATTGTAGGGCCACTCCTATTCTCGATTTACTTATTGCCATTGGGGATGATTCTGACCAACCTTGGAATAAGTTATCACCTTTACACGGACGACTCAACACGCCTCCTTGTCGACTGTATTACCGCAGTTAAAGGCTGGCTGTCGGAGAACTTCCTTTGCCTTAACGAAAACAAGACCGACGCTATTCTTTTTAATCCAATAAATCCGAAGCCTGCACCTGGTGACTCCCCTCTACCGTTTTTAAATCTTAAATATCCAGTCTGGGAGTGAAACTTGACTCTGATCTGTTAATGAGTTCACAAATTAACTCTACAGTCCGGTCCTGCTTTTTCCAACTACGTCGCATCTTGCGCTTAAAGTCAATAATTAAACGACCTCAGCTGGAGTCTGTTGTTCACGGCTTTGTAACTACACGTTTAGACTATGCCAACTCACTACTTGTTGGTGTCAGCGCCTCAGCAATCGAGCGTCTACAGAGAGTGCAAAATGCGGCGGCTAGGTTCCTGACAAACACCTCGAGACGCTGTCACATTTCACCCGTCCTTGCACGCTTGCACTGGCTTCCTGTTAAATACCGCATCCAATTTAAGGTTTTGACCTTTGTCTACAACATTCTGAATGGTCAAGCGCCGGCTCATCTTTCAGGACTGATAAAGCCTTATGCTCCAACCAGAAACCTGAGATCTGCAGATCGTTTGCTTTTGTGCGTCCCGAAAATGAGGTATAAATCTCGTGGAGAGCGGGCCTTTGCGTTCGCTGCTCCTGAACTCTGGAACGCTCTCCCCCTTAGTGTTCAACAGGCCCCAGAACTGGGTCGATTTAAGTCGGTACTGAAGGCCTTCTTCTATCATTTAGCTTTTATTCAATGATCTAGCTTTTAGTGTTTTCACGTTTTATTGTGATTCTGCATTTTATTGTTGTACGTTTCTTTTACAGTTTTTATGATTTGACCTCCTACCTCCTATATGACTTTTATCTGTTTTTATCTTGGGGTTTGTCCTTTTTACTGTACAGCACTTTGGTCAGCTGTCATGCTGTTTTTAAATATGCTATATAAATAAACATGGTATGGTATGGTATCTGTTGTACTGCAATTCAAATGAAAAGTAATGCTGTGTCTTTCGACCATACCTGCCACGTGCTTTGAGATTTATCAGCTTGTAAAAGTTCGTAATTAGCATGGCTAGAAATCGGCACGTCGCATATGTAATGTCACCACATAATCTCCTCTCCCCTAGCGTAGCTGCTACTTACCAAAAGGCCAGATTTATGGTAGTTCTTTCTTCCTGTGGAAAGGACTTACATTTAGCTGAACTTACAGACATTTTCCTTCTGTTTTTTCCGTGTCTGGTTCGATGGCGTCACTTTCGTGAAGCGCATTTGTAGTCCTGGACTTATTTTCACACAAAACCTAAAATAGCCTTTCCCCCTGTTCTAAAATAAGCGCGTTCTTGGTATCAAAAAGCTTATTTAAAATTCACGGACATCATATGTGAAATCGATGGAACGTAATGAATTGGAAAACTCAGGGCAGACCAAGACACATTCGCTGTTATCAAAAGATCTTGTTCCATCAAAAGGAAAGCGGTAAAATTTGCTGAATTGCACCACACAAAAAAACCCACGATAAATGTTTTGGTAATGCTTCCTTTTACAGTTCCCTAATTACTAAGTACTTACATGGTAATTACACAGTAAGTTAAAGTGTATTATTGTGTAATTCAAGTTTATAATTGTAATAAGGTTTTGTATAAAGCAGTATTTACTTGGATAGATCAATAAAATAACTAGAATTGAACCTGAGTTACATGGTAATAACTGTTTAAGAACTCAGAAACAACAATACACTTTTACTTACTATGTAATTACCATGTAAGTACTTAGTAATTATGGGACTGTAAAAGGAAGTGTTACCAATGTTTTTCATGTAAATGCTCAATAAAATGTATACACAGCTTTTAGTTATTGATTCAGTATCATGACACAAAATGGTTCTATTTTTCAGTGTATTGATATTTTCTTACTCCAGGAGCAAAAGCAAGCCGACTGCCAGGCTTTTGACAATGTTCTCTTGGATTAAAGTGATGGGAAAACATTTTAAACCAAAGAAGACACTAAAACGTTGGTGTTTGTCATTCAGGAGTTGGTGCTGCTGTCCAAGGTGTCCAAACGGCTGCAGAGCAAGGCCTGTCAGTGGCCATGATGAAAATGCAGGTTGGTATGGTTTGTTTTTACATTCTAATATTTGAACCTGTAGCGTTGAGATTGTTCTCTTCACTGGTAAAGAAAACACCTCTCGGTTCAGGTAAAGTACAATTATGTGTTTTTGTAGGAGCTGTCTGGTCAGCAACAATCCGCTTCGTCAGAGTCGGACTTTGACTTTCCTCAGGACGAAATGCCATTGTCCGAGTCGGAGTTTAGAGAAGAAGACACAAACAGTCCAACAGATCATTCTCCAAACCCCGTCAGTGGAAACCAGTCCGTGTTTGAGGGATACAAAGATCCGAGTAAACAGTTTAGTGGTCACACCAGGTCGTATCATCAAGACGCCAGGTATAAACACAGTATACCCAAGTCCTGCTCCAGGCCTTTGATTCCATTTGTGTCTGATTAAGGTGAGACTATGTGCTCTGGTTTCTACAGGCACTTCCTTGGTCAACATAATCTTTACAGCCCGAGCAGACACGTGCTGCATGAAGTAAACCATCAACACCCAGCGAGTCTGGTCCGAAGCTACCATCAGGACCAGTCGTCAGTGGGAGGCCTGACAGCAGAGGACATAGAGAAAACCAGCCAGAGCAAGAGGGTGGACGAGAAACCACATAAACAGATGGTAGATCAAAAGCACACACAAAGGTTATAGTTGGACGTTTTGATGGACTTTGTGGTTTTTTTTATGTTTTAGTTAAGTGAAAGAGCCAGAGAGAGGAAGGTCCCTGTGACCCGGCTCGGCAGACTGGCTAACTTTGGAGGTACTACGACACGAATCTGTCACTGGATGATTCACTGGCTGTTTATCTGAATAAGTGTGTAGTCACATTTGTCCATGTGTGTGTGTGCGAGTGATGGAAAATCTCAAATAATGTTTTGGGGATAATCTTGAGCATAAACCACAAAAAAAGCTTAACACTACCTGTCAGGAACTCATTTCACACACCTGATGTAGGAGTACATAAAGACGACAAGTAAAGAGGGAGACTAGTGTTCATAAACAGACTGGCGCAGACTGCCAACACAAACATGCAGCAGAATTTAGCTGCAGCTCATTTGAAACCGTGTGGGATTTACAGGGCGCCGCATGTACAGCTGGGAGGAGTCGACGTGTGGACGATGGCGGGATTTAGTAGGTGTTGAAAAGTTGGGGAGATGATGAGGATTGTGGCCTTGATTTATCTTTGTCTTTTGTAATGTTTGGTCATAAAGTTCTGCAAGTATATTATTGTTTTCACAGCAGTAGGTAGATATTTCAGGGACTTGAGGTGAGAAAAAGTAGATGGGTGTGTGTGTGTGTGCGCGCTTGTTTCTGTGGAAACATGGCTCACAGCAACCTTGTTACGTTGTTTTAAATAAAATCAAGCTGCAGGTCTTTTGAGGTCAGTTTCTGTTAGGGATGGATACCGAATTTGGTACTTTTTAAGGTACCGACTGAATTCCATAGTACTGACTGATCACCGATTCACGTCATTTGAAACGGTGCCTCGTTTCGGTACCCGTCCTTCATAACGAGACTTGCTTAGACAGCTGCGCATGCGCAAGAGCGTTATGTCGTCGGTCGCTGCGAGCGAGCTGTAAACAGAGCAGCATGGTAGAAAGAACGCACGCTAACGCTTGGGTCCACTTCACTAAATGTGATGGGTAACTGGGTTATGATGAAACCAGCGACAACGATCTAAGTGAGACATCCTCATCTTAATCTGCTCCGGTAAGTAAATATAATTAGCTTGATATGTTAGCTTCCGTTTCGCTAATGGTGCGTTCGCTTTCTCCTCGGAACTCAGAATTCCCGACTAGAAGAACATGAACACGCTCTAAAGTTTGGCTTCACTTTACTAAATGCGACGGGTGAAGATGAAACCAGCGACAACGATCTAAGTGTGAGGCATCATCGTTTTAATCTGCTCCAGCAGTTAAATAAACTGTTTAAGATAACGTTAGCTTGATATGTTAGCTTCCATTTCCACCATTGTTATCACCTAATGGTGCGTTCGCTTTCTCCTCAGAAATTCTAACTTCCCAGTAGGAAAAATCAAATGAAAAAGGACGGCAAAAGGAATGAAGATACACAGTAAATTTAGTTCACAGTAAAGATGTTTGCTTCAGTTTAATTATCAGCTTATAAAACTACAAGGACGATGTTAAAATACAAACAGTTGTATGTTATTTATCGTGATATTTATCAAATATGGTTATATATTGAGAAAAAAATATATATACCGTAAATCCTCTAATACAGGCCCGGGCCTGTATTTGACTCAAGCTCATCAAGCTCCGGGCCTTTTATTGGAAGGAGGGCCAGTATTAGAGGCAGGCCTCTATTTCTATTTGAGCAAAATGAACTAATGGTTCGCTGGAGTTTTTGACAATTAAAAGTGAGCCCACATTTTCAAAGTTAAACACATTTCTTTTAACAACGGTAGTTCCTGCTTCAGCCCTCTCCCCCCTCCCCCTGCGCAGCGGCTGCAAACTCACTGATGCGCCTGCAGCCTCTCAGAGTTCCTGCTGCTCTAAACATTAAAATAATTATTTCATTTTATGTTCCTCACTTCTGATTACCTTCAATGGTGTCTGTTTGTTGCAACAGCAGGTACAAAAACTAACTTGTTTTTATTTGACTATTTTTCTGTCCTGCCTGTTTATTATCTTCCTGCATCTCCTCTCAATCCTAAAGAAAAACTGCTACCTGGGTTCATATATATTCACCTAATGAGTTACCTTTGAACTGCAGTTCTAAAAGATCTACCGACCGCAAAAACAGCGGAGCGCTTGCTGTTTGGCGGCTGTATCAGTGATCAGTGCGTCGGAGGACAAGGTGATGCGTGCAGCGCCCCGCTCCACAGCATGCAACGAAACGCATCAGGCGCAAATAAAAGACAGAAAACATTAAAGGAAATGAACCGACATGAACGATCGCGTGTTATTACCTACGGTCTGGCACTTGAGTTTTACCCCCAAAAAGGAGAATGTGATCATACGATAATTCAATAGGGAGCGTGGTTTCACAGACGCGGAAGTGATAGCGTCGGTGCTCTAGGAAACCCCCGAGCGTTCGAGCATCAACGAAGTGACACGGAAATGCCGGGCTTTCCAGAAGTAAGTAAGATAACTTACTATGAGCTGATAGTTCGTGGGATGGATCGGTAGGTTGGAAACTCTGATCATGAATCTGAAGAAACGATGACTGAGTGGTGAGCTGGAAAGGCGACTTCCGTTTATAGCCGCGGTTTGTGACGTAGGTGCGACGTGAAGGGAATCCCCGCGAGGGGCTTGCTGGGAGTCCCTACTTCGCGGATTTTCACCTATCCCGGCCAGGTCTGGAACGCATCTACCGCGATAAACGAGGGATTACTGTAGTTCATACACCCCCTACTGCTGCTCCCCAGAGTGTTCTGCAGCATAATCAGCACGTTCTCTTTGAACTTGATAGTGTAATGACCTGACTGGGGTTGTAAGCCAGGTGCATTCTGGGTATTGTGTTATATGTGTTTCCTATTGTTCTGCTAGTTCCTATGTGCTGATTTGCGTGTTGTGTGAGTGTTATGTAAGCCACAGGGAAGGTGATGTGTGTTCTGTGGAGCGGGATGAATTAGCATGGTTAACTGACACCGTGACTCTGTGTGGTAGGAGCGTGATAGAGGATCGTGTCTGTAGCGTTACAAAGCGTTGAAGAAAAAGCCTAAAATAGGTCTGGGTGAACTTCTACTGCCTCCTGCTGGTTGATTTGGTGACTATAACCCTGCCGCTGGGACGCTCGTACTTGCTTGTTACCACATTCCATCCGGCCACAATAAGAGACCGGCCATTATTTACCTCCGCTGACTCCGACACCGGCCAGAATTGGAGACCCGGTCTTTAATTGAATACCGGCCTGTATTAGCGGATTTACGGTAATTACAAAAGAGAATTAAAATATTAAACTCTCAAAAGTATCGAAAATTGGTACCGTTAAGTACCGAATCGATTCAAATGTCAAAGGTGCCCATCCCTAGTTTCTGTGCTCATTTATGAGTAATTAATGTCTTAATTGTTCAAGAGAGTTGTTAAAAATGCCTCTATTTGGAGAAATTACACAGAATCACGGTACAACGACCATTTCAACACCATGATTTGGGAGGTGCAAACACACCGTCCACAGTCAACAGACGTGATACAGAAATGTCAGCAGACTGCAAATCTAACCTTCCTGCTTTGGAACTTTTAAGAAGGAAACCAACACATTGGGACCTCAAAGTTTCATTGTCTTTATAGGTTTGTTTGTTTGTGGAACAGTTTATGAGATACTCCTTTGAAAACTGGTGCTCCAAATGGATCTTCACAATGTTACGTTTCTGTATGAATATTGCATCTTACGTGCGCGCGACAGTGATATCGCAGATGCTGCAATTTTGGACGCAAATTTTTTTATATTATAGCTATCCACTGTAGCCCTGGCTTCTCTTTGGCTAGCCATTAGCTTGTTTACACAGTTGTAGTTGATCTCTAATTCTCCTAACTGAGGCTGTTCAGATATTGGTTTCATAATCTTTTCTGAGAAACCCGCTGCAAGATCTGAACTTTCTCCTTTATAGCACCGTTTTCAAAAGGCTTTGCAAACCTTTTCGGTGTGTGAACACAACTAACAGTTTATAAATAAGCTGCACACAGTGCAGTGTGTTTGAACACACTCCGTAGAGCCAACGATGGACAGGTGCTTGTGCTAAGTCTGGAGAATTACCCGTCACTCAACGATGACGCAAGAAACGCTGATCTGTGTTTAGCTCAGATCCCTGCAGCAGGTTTTCTGGTAATGTTCATTTTTTTTGTTCTGAACATTTGAAATCTGCACAATTAAAAGAAAGGGAGGCTAAAAACAAACAAACATAGAAGCTCGGTGAAGTGCAGCGTCTCTTTCTTTAATCGGTTATCGCTGCGTGGAAGGTCTGTTGCTCCATAGAGGACTTACCAACATCTCATGTAATGCGGGGTTACGTAAGGTCGAAGCTCTACATGGAGGAACTTGTTATCATTATCTGCAGCTATGATCTTCAACCAGTTCATAGCAGGTGCTGGTGGCAGCTGATTAAAGGGTTAATCTGCCTTTTTGTCTCAACAATTGATTTTATCTTAATGGAAATTAAAATTAGCACAAGTCCTCATGCTAACACACAAACATCACTGGGGCCTGGTGGAATATTCTGATGAGGGTTTTTTATTAAGGCCACTGCATCAGTACAGATATTTGCAGCACCGTAGCAGGGAGCTGCGGTGAGTGTGTTTAGGTGTTGCTTAAATGTTTTTATAATGATTTTGTGTGCTTTTATCTGGATTTTTGTCTGTGTTAGGTTTGGCTGTTGGTTTGGGGATTGGAGCTTTAGCAGAAGTGGCCAAGAAGAGCATCGGGATGAATGGTGCTGCAGGTAAACACACACACACACCCATCTGAGTTCGATAATCTGTGTTTTAAGACCAGTTTCTATTTTGTAAAGCTGAGGGAGAAGTAAAAAGGAATCATGTCAACTTGATCGGCTTTTAATAAAAAATAAAAAAGCTAAACACCAAAAATGTTTCTATGACTTCCTGTCTGCTTTCCTCTTGAGCAGCTTTAGACTTTTCTTTCTTCATGTATTTACTGCATGTTGCACACATTTTGACCTCACCTCACCCTCCTCAGCCAATTTTTCCCTCAGACAAGCGTTCCAGTTCTGCGTCGGCAGCCCGCTAATCCCAAAACACCGGCTAATCTGAAACGGAGCGCAGAGGCGTAAATCTGTGTCATTTGTACATCTGCTGCGTTTGTGCTTAAAACCCAGCGAGAACACTCGGAACACACTCGTGTGTGTGTTAGAGAAGAAAATCTGTCTGAAGGTGGCTTCAGACACTAGGGCTGTCGCGGTAACCGCAAAAATGAAATATCGCAATATGAAGAAGCCCACCGCGCTGCATCATGGGCCACCGCGATTACTGAACTTGGTTCAACTCAGTGATGCATGTTGAGAAGGATGGCTGCACTCGTATCAAAACGAAACGTTACTTCGCTCCTTTGGGAGCACTTTGGTTTTCAGTACGTCAGCTGCTGCGCAGCCAGAGTCCTTGGCCGAGACAGAGCTGCCACCAGCGGCAAAAATAAATAAATAAATAAATGCTCGGAGACCTGCTGAAGTCCCGGACAAGCACTGCTTCTGCAGCCTTCCCGAAGAGAGTTTGAGCCGAGCTGGAGCTCACTCGCTACCTGCAGGAGGAATGCATCCACCCTAAAGAAAACCCCCCTGACATGGTGGAGCAACAACCGGGAGAGACTCCCTTTGCTCGTCAGAGTCGCACGCAAGTACGTGTGCGTTAGTGCAACGAGCGCACCATCCGAGAGGGTTTTCAGTGTTGCTGGAAATGTTGCCACCCCTCTCAGATCCTCTCTCAAACCGTATATGGTTAACATGCTGGTTTTCCTTGTGGGTAACAAGGACGTGACCGAGCTATAAATCACCGTCATTCGTGTGTGTGATAGTGAAATGATAGTGCGCCCGGTACATGTAATTTTTTATGCTTGATTTTAAACAACTAAACAAAATGGGGACTTGTTTCTTATTTGTTAGATGCTGCAGCCAAATTTGCATTTAAAAGTTTAACCTTCTCCTGAATTTTGTTGTTTTTAAGTTCAGTCGGACTCCGACTGTCGGAGAAACAAACGTTACTGCGATCTGTGTTGTTACTGCCCTTTGATCTGCATTCAGTAAAGTGTTATAAAAGAAGGCACGGCAATTTTTAACCCTTTTTAAATGTGTAAACATTATGTTTAGATAGTACTGCAATAAAAAAGGGCTGCAATAATATCGCACACCGCAATATTAAGCCACCCTGAATCACCGCAGGGGGAATTCCTCAACCGCGACAGCCCTATCAGACACGCCAAACCAAGCCACCTAATGGCCCACTGACACAAATACACTTACTCGCTCACATTTTATCCCCAGTCCTGCAAACCAGGGCCCGTTAAACTGTTTGGATCTTCAGACGGTCAAAATTTTTATCAGGAAAAAGGAGCCTAATTGAATTTTTTGTGTCTCGTCTGTAACAGATGATCTGCTGTGTGGTGTTTCTCTTTTCCAGGTGAAAATAAGAAAGCCGTTCTGGACTCGAGCCCTTTCCTGTCTGAGGCTAACGCTGAGCGCATCGTCAGAACTCTGTGCAAAGTCCGAGGAGCGGCGCTGAAACTGGGTCAGATGCTCAGCATTCAGGGTGAGGCACAAAATCAAACATTTTCATTGATGTTTGAGTTTTTTTTGGTATTATTATTATTATTATTATTATTATTAAAAACTCTTTAGTGATGAAAATATATTTGGGATTTTGAAGTAGGGCTATGAAAAGCATATAAAGCATGTTGGTGACAGCTCTTTGAACAACTTTAGTTTGGTGAAAGAGATATTAAATTATGACAGGATTGACTAGCTAACAGCTAGTCAGCCAAGACTAAAGTGTTGCCTTCTCAAATATTTACAATCTAAAACATTTCTTTGACTTTTCTTTTAGCATTTATTACAAAGGTATTGATGTAGTTAGCTCTGATAGCTGCAGATGCTAGCTGTGGCACTTCCTGTGCAGGTTGGGACACTTCCTGTAGGAACGTTTGCCAGAATAACCAAGAAATGCAATATTGACAATTGTGTAAAGGTTTCTAAATTGTTTACCGCTGTGAAAGTTTTTAGATGAAAGCTTGCCATACTAAAGGCTAGTCAAACCAATGCTAAAGCGAAAGTGATCTGATGTTGTCTTAAAGTCTTTGAAATCCACAGCAGTTCGTGTGTTCAGCTTTGCAAACCAAACTTTTTAGCTCTACAAAATTATTTGCGTAGACCTTTTAGGTTGTTTACGAGCTCTGGTAGCCGTCTTAGCATTAAAAAATGTACACATTTGTTGCGTGGTGCACCTCCAGAAGGAAAATCATAATGTTTTTTGGTATAACGCTGAAATAAAATAAAATACAATTTTGGAGGATTGAGCCTCTTTCCACTCAGACTAGCTGTTAGCTTATCAATCCAGTCAGAATTGAACACTTTCTCCAAACTGAGTTTGTGCAAAGAGCAGTCTGCAGCGGGTAGGGTATTATTGGTTAATGAAACTTCAACGTAACACCTAGCGATGGGTACCGAATTCGGTACTTTTTAAGGTACCGAACGAATTCCATAGTACCGACTGAGCACCTATTCACGTCATTTGAAACGGTGTCTCGTTTCGGTACCCGTCCTTCATAACGAGAACTTGCCTAGACAGCTGCGCATGCGCAAGAGCGTTATGTCGTCAGTCGCTGCGAGCCAGTTGTAAACAGAGCAGCATGGTAGAAAGAACGCACGCTAAAGCTTGGGTCCACTTCACTAAATGTGATGGGTAACTGGGTGATGATGAAACCAGCGACAGCGATCTAAGTGAGACATCCTCATCTTAATCTGCTCCGGTAGGTAAATAAAATGTTTAAGATAACGTTAACTTGATTTGTTAGCTTCCGTTCCGCTAATGGTGCGTTCGCTTTCTCCTCGGAACTCCGAATTTCCGACTAGAAGAACATGAACGCGCTCTAAAGTTCGGCTTCACTTTACTAAATGCGACGGGTGATTGGGTGAAGATGAAACCAGCGACAACGATCTAAGTGTGAGGCATCATCGTTTTAATCTGCTCCAGCAGCTAAATAAACTGTTTAAGATAACGTTAGCTAGATAAGTTAGCTTCCATTGCTACCATTGTTATCAGCTAATGGTGCGTTCGCTTTCTCCTCGGAAATTCTAACTTCCCAGTAGGAAAAATCTAATGAAAAAGGACGGCAAAAGGAATGAAGATACACAGTAAATTTAGTTCACACTAAAGATGTTTGCTTCAGTTTAATTATCAGCTTATAAAACTACAAGGACGATGTTAAAATACAAACAGTTGAATGTTATTTATCGTGATATTTATCAAATATGGTTATATATTAAGAAAAATATAAATTTTATTATAAAAGAGAATTAAAATATTAAACACTCAAAAGTATCGAAAATTGGTACCGTTAAGTACCGGTATCGATTCCTAGGTACCGGGTATTAGTACCGAATCGATTCAAATGTCAAAGGTACCCACCCCTAGTAACACCTCTTCAGAAGTAGTCCTTCAAAGAGACAATCAAGCATGGATGTTGTTTTTTTTATCTTGTTTTGATTTGAACATTAAAAGGTGACATATTGACACAGCTGTTAGTGCTAGTCTGTGTTCTGCACAAGCGAGTGAACAGCAGTAAACATCCAAACATCAAGGTTATGAACTCAGATCAGGTAACGGCAGTAAACACAACATCGCTATTTTGTTTATCACCGCTGAACCTCAGCCTGACTTTGCTCAGTGAGCGTTTTCTTTTGAACACGCTGGTGGAAAGCCGCACAACACGCAAAAAGCGGAAAATGCAAACACAGTAGTGGGAAAAAGGAGGACACGCAGTTCCAGTTGTTTGAGAACTGGGATAGACCTGATCTGCACGTGCACGGTCACCGGCAGAACTGGGACAGCTATTTTTAACGTGATGACAAGTGGGTTTTTCACGAGCAAAAGAGGCCGCGGCAGCTTTCTAGACCTGGACGTGAGCACCGCTCTTCCTCGTGCACTGTAGGAAGGAATGATGTCAGTGGAGGGTAAAAATCTCTGCTGACATTTATCCGTCGTGCAGTTATAAAACCATTCAGGCCTTTAACACGAGGCCAAAATAGTGCTAACCTTGAGAGCTTAGTGAGGTTTTTATTAGTAATTGTTTATATCTGTAATGTCAGCCAGAGACAGTTAGAGAAGCTGCTGAGTCACATTTATGTAAAAGTCTTTTTTATTTATTTTTGGCTCTTGTTTAGCCTGATTTATGTTTGTGCGTTTCAGATGATGCGTTTATCAACCCGCAGCTCGCCAAGATCTTCGAGCGTGTGCGGCAGAGCGCAGACTTCATGCCAATCAAACAAATGACAGTAAGAGTTTTTAAATCTGTAAAACTTTATTTATAATGGAAGATGTCCCAGTCTGACCTCGACTACCTGTGGTTACGGATCGAGATCAGTCAATAAAATAATGATATTTGTCCCACTACAGAAAGCGTTAAATAGCGATTTAGGCCCAAACTGGAGGGACAAACTGGAATCGTTTGAAGAGCGTCCGTTTGCAGCAGCGTCCATCGGCCAAGTTCACCTAGCGAGGATGAAGGATGGGAGGGAGGTGGCCATGAAAATACAGGTGTGTGTGTGTGTGTGTGTGTGTGTGTGTGTGTGTGTGTGTGTGTGTGTGTGTGTGTGTGTGTGTGTGTGTGTGTGTGTGTGTGTGTGTACATGTCACTGGAGAGATCAGATGCTTCTTTTACAGATCATACGTTTTTGTTATTGTTTAAATTTAAACTGGTGCTTTAATTCAGGTGCTTGACGCTTAATTTGCCCCGTTTAAAAATTCTAATCCCATGAAGTAAATTCTGTCTCTGTTTTCAGTATCCCGGTGTGGCTCAGAGCATCGACAGTGACGTCAACAACTTGATGGCGGTGCTGAATATGAGCAACGCTTTGCCCGAAGGTGTGCTAGTTTCTCCATGTGGCTGTGTTATTCTCTCTGCAGTGCCACCTAGTGTTCAGGAGAGGTCGTGCAGGGAGGGTAGCACATCTCATGAACAGATCCACTATGTTGACGTCACAGCTCACTCAAACTATGAACAGTGTTCAGATGCGCTTGTTGTGTTAGATTCTTGTGCAAAAAGGATTTCTGATCACTTTTATCTACAACTCTGTAGCGTTTTTTAAAATATTTTATAAAACTGACCAGTTCAGCTTTGTTTATCGCTTCCTGAGACACACGGGACTGAAATTAGATGGTGGAGACATTGTTAATAAGTGTTTCTTCAACCTCAGAGCACTAAATTTGACTTTTCTCTTACTTAATGTATAAAATTGGTGTTATTTGTGCTCCTGAAGGCTTGTTTCCGGAGCATCTGATCCATGTAATGAGGAAAGAGCTGGCGCTGGAGTGTGACTACATTAGAGAAGCTCAGTGTGCCAAGAGGTTCAGGTATTTTTGAGCAAAAACCAGATTAAAAAAATATATATATGTAATTCACCTTGTGGAATAACATTTGTGTTGTTACCCAGAGAGCTGCTGAAGGACAATCCATTCTTCTACGTACCAGAGGTGATCGAGGAGCTGAGCAGCAGCCACGTCCTCACCACTGAACTGGTTCCTGGGTTTCCTCTGGACAAAGCTGAGAGCCTCTCACAGGAGCTGAAGGACGAGGTACACCCGATCGGATCTTCAGTTAGAGAACAATACGGAACAAAAACAAAACGATGTTTTCTCCTCCCTCATGTCAGATCTGCCTGAACATCTTGCTGCTGTGCCTCAAAGAGCTGTTTGAGTTCAGGTACATGCAGACGGATCCAAACTGGTCCAACTTCTTCTATGACCCGCAGACACACAGGGTGAGACTAAACACGGCTGTCAGAGGAGCTTCTGTGACTACTGTTGGGACTCATGATTGATGAATGATGCATTGCGTCCTCTAGGTGGCGCTGTTGGACTTTGGAGCAACGAGAGGCTTCGATCAGAGTTTCACGGATGTTTACATTGAGGTGAGGCGGCGGTATGATCGCTGTAGCCTGTGGCTTTGCTCTTTTTAATTACGTTTTTTATCTTTTGGAATCTAATGGGGGGGGGGGGGGGGGGATGTCATGGGCTCGACACACGGGAGGCGACAAACGGCCGCGATCAGTGAAATTTGTCACTGTCGCTTTTATTACCTGACACACGCGAGGCGATCCACGGCAGCGGCAAAGCCGGCAAAATCGAAACTTCTGTTGCTTTGCTTGGCTGTGTCAGGTTGGAGGGAATTAAGGTTATTTAAGCGGTTCAGAGTTTAAAAAAAAGCGGTAGATATGATGTTTCACAAGGTGCTGCTAGAGTTATGTGAAATCTTACTTGTGATTTTACTATAAAACATAATAATAATCAACTTCTCCATGTTTGCTCGGAGGTGTACGGAGCATCCTGTCCGCTCATTGGTCAGTGGATGAAACCTCCGTTGATTGGTCCTCGTCCGAGCGACGGCGATGAAAAGTTGAAAATGTTTCAACTTTCTGGGATCGCGTCGCTGGGTCGTCCGTGCACGACACGTGCACGAGTGCAAACTTTCACACGCACGTTTTTCATGTTTCCCTTGGTAGGAGGGAGACCCGCGATTATCGCTTTGTCGCGCATGACTCATTGAAAATGAATGGAGGAGAGGCGATGTCGCCTCCCGTGTGTCGAGCCCACCATTCTGTAGCTTTTTTGCAACATTTGTTGTTTGATCTAAACTTATTACAGGCTTCGTTCTGGATAAAGAGTTAAAATAAGTGAAATCCATAATGTCTGTTTGACTGTAGATCATCCGATCAGCTGCCGAGGGCAACAGAGAGGGAGTCCAGAAGAAATCTGTTGAGATGAAGTTCCTCACTGGGTATGAGTCCAAGGTAAGTGCTGGGATGTTTTACAGTATTTTCACTCAAAAACATGTGTTTTCCTCAGCAGATTATCATTTTTAAGATTAAGTTAACAGGTTTGTTTAATGTGACTGTGTGACTACGTTTCCAGGCGATGGTGAATGCCCACGTGGACGCGGTGATGATCCTCGGCGAGGCCTTCGCCTCTGCTGGGACCTTCGACTTCGGCTCGCAGTCTACCACTGAGAGGATCCACAACCTGATCCCGGTGATGCTCAAACACCGCCTCACCCCTCCTCCAGAGGAGACGTACTCGCTGCACCGGAAGATGGGCGGCTCGTTCCTGATCTGCTCCCGGCTGAAAGCCAAGCTCCAGTGTAAGGATATGTTCCAGAAGGCCTATGAGAACTACTGGCAGGGCCGTGCTCCACCCCCCAAGTGAACCGGATGGATGGACTTGTGCTGGGGCCAACAGCGAAGAACGGATGGAGGAAGAGGAGGCCATGTTTCCTGCCTTTGACTGGTCACAGAGAACCAGAGTTTATTAGTTTGGGAAACCAGAGATGAAGCCATTATACCTAATCAAACCCTTTTTTAGAGGGAGAGGGACGTGTTATCTGCAGTGTTTTAGGGTAAATATGCATGTCTGGCCCCGAGGAAGAACTCGAATGTGAGCAGGGTGACGTTCGATCTGCTCTCTGATCGCGTCGACACGATTCTTGGATTTCCTGTTTTTATTCTTTTTGTATTGCTGTGTTTTCTTGAACTTTTAGGTAACAAGGTCCAGTTTTATCTTTACTATAATCCATACATTTTGGTAAAGATGCAACACTGATTGCAATAAAATTAGTCCTGACCTCAAACCGCAAAACCAAAAGTCACGGAAAAGCAATGTTTGTGGACTTTATGAGTCTGAGTTTTGACCAACTGATGGGTCCGCTCCTTTTGAGGACGCTGGATTTATATTTTCTGATGAATAGTTTTTGGCAGATGTAGTGTTTAGTGACTAACAGGTGTTCGTCAGTCCTTACGCACAAGGCCTGATCATCTATGGCATGTACAGAAACCTCTATGTCGGCTGGAAATACACCAGATCCAAGCTGGTTGGCACACTTCAGCTGCTGCTCAAACGTTTTTAGCTCCTTTTATTTTTGCATAATATTCATTTAATGATTTAGTGTATTTTTTATACTTTATTTTAAGTGGCATTTTAAGATTTATCTGGAGTTTTTCCATTTTTGACATTAGAGGAATCGGGATGGCTGATCACTGTTTTATCAAGCCTGTTTTGTTTTTTTGTTTTTGGCCCACAACCATAACTGCTTATTAATGCAAATTACAATGTCACATATTTAAAAATTGTAAGACTAATGTTTTAATACACACACTTCTACTCCAATCTGATGTCTAAATGACAACAAAGGTGTCTTGTGATGACATTGAGGCAGTTTTCTATACAGGGTATCCGCTGGTCCTTAAAACATTAAATTTACTTTTCCAAATTTAAGGCCTTAAAAATGACAAATAATCCTTAAATACAGTTTCCAAAGGTCCTAAATTACCAAAGACCCAATAAACAAGATTATTTTATTTTTAAAGAAATTTCGTGAATTTCTAGTTAGTGTTCAGCATATTTTGTGTATGACGTTGGCATAAGCGGAACCGTATACATTCAGTGGAAGGGGGCTATTTTAGACGAGCACATTTGCTGGTTAAGCTAGTGGGAGCTTGCGCCATGGTAAAGTGCAAGTTTAATGGTAACTGGATGGCTAATCCCACGTCCGCGACGTTCCAGGCAATAGCTGGAAATCATAGCTTAAATTTAATTTAAAAAATAGCTTAAATTTGGTGAAAGTGGCCTTTAAAAGGTCTTAAAAAGTCTTAAATTTGGCTCCCTTAAACCTGCAGATACCCTGTCTATAGGACTCAGTTTATATAAAAGACCAAAAAGGTTTGAATTACATTAATTTGGTATCTGAAACAAACATCACTGGAAGTATTTCTACAGAAATGTCTAATTTCTAATCAGAGGCTCAGACAAATCCAATCCAGGTTCTTCACAAATGGGGAAAATAAAAAACATGATGTTTGAGTCAGTTTGTAATATTTGAAATAGCTTGAATTAGTAAATGTTTGTATATTATTTGACTTGGCATCCATTTAGGGCCATGCCTTATTTGATTCGTAGCATTTTCCTTGCAGGTTTTCAACCCCTAGTTTGATTTTAGTCAAATTTGTACAGAAATGGATTCATGCCTGTTTGATGATGAGTGTAGTACAAACCGGGTCTGTGGCTGTGCTCATGAATGCTGATGAAACTACAGGATAGAAAGAAACTAAACGCACAAGATCACTCGCACAAGTCGGTGATGTCTCCGCGCCTCATTGGATACAGAGTCACCTGGTTGGACTGTAACTGAAAGTTCTCCGTGTCCTGCTATGTAAATGCAATTATAATGCTTTATTGTCTGAAATGGGAAGAAATAATAATAAATGTGCCTGTCACTTAAAGCAAATTAGCTTTTAGCTAGATGTATTAAATTTATCACTTATGTTGTCTGTTTTCAATTTTATAATCCCAAAACATTCTTAACTAGAAGTTAGAACAATTTCTTGTACAAATAGAGTAAATGTTTGATCTACTCTTGTCACTGTGTGGGTTTCTGTGCCCTAAATGCTCTCGAATGGACTTCACATTAACATTTTTTGTTACTAGTTTAGCAAATGTGTAAATCTAAGCAAACAAGGGTTTACTTTGTGTTTAAAAAGTAAAAAGATGCCATCCAATCCAGTAGAAAAAAATCTGTACTATTGACAGTTTTACCATTATTATTGACTTCAGGTTGCATTGTATGGAAACCCATTCCTGCCACTAATAAAAAAAATGTATGTCATAATTATGAGATCTGATTCAGAGGTTGACCAATATTGGTTTTTCAATTGTCAATATTGATGCTGATTTTGGGGGCCAATTTTCATTGCTGATATCTACGTGTTTCCCTCTTTTTTTATGCTAAAATATCACTAAAAACATCAGTTGATGCTCATTTCTGAAGCTGAACAAGTGTTTGAACACTGAAATCATAAAATCTTAATTTTATGCACCGCTCAGTGTTAAAATCAGACATTAAACTAAAGTTAATCAAACAAATCAATAAACTGACCAAGTGATAAATGTACAAAACTTAAAGGATTTGTTATGCAGATGTTATTCAGGAATGTAATTATACATTTAAATTTAACTCTGCAGCAACACTGGGCTGCTGTGATGTGCCTGTGTTTAAATTGACTTTACTAAGGAGGTATATCGGCCGATGTCGATATACGAAAAATGGCAAATATCAGCCAACCGATATCCTTTAATGTCATTAAGACTTAGCTATCTCATAAATATGAGATACTATGTCATAATAATTTTTTTAATCGGAGGGGCAGAAATGTATTGAAGCCCATTCCCACCACTCAGATAAAAAAAATTATCTCATTACTATGAGATACTATATCATAATTATGAGATACTATCTCATTATTATGACTTAGCTATCTCATAATAGTATCTCACAATTATGAAGAAGAAGAAAATATCATTTCTATAGCGCCTCTCAAGATAAAAATCACGAGGCGCTTCAATAAAACAAAAAAATTGTAAAAATATAAAAAAGCATTTAGAAAATGTTTAAACATATATTTAAAATGAGCAAAATAGGCAATTGGGATTTAAAAGAAAAATGTTAAGAAAGAGAGAGAGAGTGAACAGGAAAGAGGGAAATCAGTGGATCCTGAGGAAGGTGGAATAGGTGGGGAGAGCAGAATAAAGAGAGAGAGGTGAAGAAGGTCATACAAAAGCCAGCTTGAACAAGTGAGTCTTCATCTGCTTTTTAAAGGAGACCACTGAGTCCACTGATCTCAGGCTCAGGGGGAGAGAGGTCCAGAGTCTGGGGGCCACAGCAGCAGATGATCTGTCACCTTTGACCTTTAGCCTGGTGCTGCACAACCAGTAGGCTTTGATCACTGGACCTCAGGGACCTGCTGGGGGTGTAGGGACTAAGAAGATCATCAATGTAAGATGGTGCTTGTCCATGTATGGCCCTATAGACCAGAACCAGGATCTTGAAATGAACCCTGAAGTTGACTGGCAGCCAGTGAAGCTGGAGGAGAAGCGGGGTGATGTGGGTGTGTTTGGAGGACTTGGTCAGAAGCCGAGCACAGGCGTTCTGAACCACCTGTAGACGGTTCAGGGAGGTTCTGCTCAGACACGTGAAAAGAGAGTTACAGTAGTCTAAGCGTGAGGAGATGAAGGTGTGGAGAACTGTCTCAAGTTCAGAGCGGGACAGAATGGGACTCATCTTAGCAACGTTCCTGAGATGGAAGAAGGAAGAGCGAACAAGAGAACTGACATGAGAATCCAGGGTGAGAGCTGGGTCAAAGGTCACACCAAGATTTCTGACAGAAGGTTTGGTGTGAGAAGCAAGCTGACCAAGAGAGTCTCTGACTTTGGGAACCAGCTTGTCTGGGGCACAGATGAGGATCTCAGTCTTATCTTCATTCAGCTGAAGAAAGCTCCCACCATCCAGGTTTTGATAGAGTCTAAGCAGGTGTGTAACAGCTGCAGCTTAGACATCTCATGGGGCTTAAAGGAGATGTACAGTTGGATGTCATCTGCATAAAGATGGTAGGATATTCCTTTGAAGGAGCTCAGGATGTGCTGAAGAGGAAGCAGATAAAGGAGGAAGAGCAGAGGCCCCTTGACAGAACCTTGTGGGACACCATGGGTAAGAGAGGTGGTGGAGGACCTAAACTTGGAGACGGACACAGAAAAGGAGCGCTCAGAAGGATAAGAGGAGAACCACTCCAGAGCAGACCCTGATAGGCCTACCCAGTCTCTCAGCCTCTCCAGTAGCAGGTGATGGTCAACCGTGTCAAAGGCTGCAGTCAGGTCCAGCAGGACCAGAACAGAACAGTCCCCTGCATCACTGTGAGTCAGAAGGTCATTAGAGACCCTAAGAAGAGCTGTTTCAGTGGAATGATCTCTACGAAAACCTGACTGGAAGCTATCATAGATGTTATGTTCATCAAGAGCAGCTGTGAGTTGTTTAGCCACAACCTTTTCCAAGATCTTGGAGTTGAACGGAAGTTTAGAGATGGGTCTGAAGCTGCTACGGAGAGAGGGGTTGAGACTTGGTTTTTTAAGAAGCGGGTGGATTACAGCGCTCTTAAAGTAAGCAGGGACCTGACCAGAAACCAGATAAGCATTAATTATAGAGAGCACGCTGGGACCGATGGACTGAAAAGCACTTTTAAACAAAGATGAGGGTAAGATGTGGAGAGGGCATGCAGAGGTCTTCATAGAGTTAACTAGTTTGGTTAACTCAGGCAAAGAAACAGGAGCAAAGCTATCTAGGATGATGGGCCTGGTTGGAGTCGCGAGAGGCAGCGATAAGGCTGAAGGAGAGATGCTAGATTTAACCTTACTGACTTTGTCCACAAAGAAAGACAGAAAGTTCTCACAGTCTGCAACAGAGTGGATGGAGGCTGTAGGAGAGGCAGGAGAGACGATGCTGCTGATGGTGTTAAACAGCACCTTGGGGTTCCCTTTGCTCTGGGACACCAGGTTGGAGAAAAAGGAAACCCTAGCGTCTCTGACTGCAGAGTTAAAGGATGTCAGAAGATCCTTTAGGTGCAGCAGATGGACGTGGAGATGGGTTTTCTTCCACAAACGCTCAATTTTTCTGCATTGGCGCTTCAGGCTGCGAAGGCTGTCATTAAACCAGGGAGTAGGGTTCACTGCAGGAACTGATCTGGTTCTGACAGGACAGATGTTGTCCAGAATGGAGAGGCAGTGCTCGTTAAACTGAGAAGTTAAGGAATCTGGGTCGTTATCAGAAGAACGGGGTGGATCAAAAGCAGCAGAATAAATGCTAGCTGTGCTCTCATTAAGAAAATGAGAACTAACCATACGGCGAGCAGGAGGTGGGGACACAGAAACTGACAAGTTAAAGAAAATGCAATGGTGATCTGAAATATAAACATCCTCAGGACAAACACTGTCAGCATTTAGACTCAGGGTAAAAACAAGGTCTAGAGTGTGCCCCCTGGTGTGTGTGGGGCCAGAAGCATGCTGGGTAAAGCTGAAGGAGTCCATAAGGCTGGAGAAATTCATGGCAAAGAGATCGGAGGGATCATCAACGTGGATGTTAAAGTTACCCACAATCACCAGTCTGGACAGCTTCACAGTGGAGGATAGAAAGTCACTAAACTCCTGAAGGAAAGCACTGTTTGGACCAGGTGGACGATAGACCACAGCACAGTAGAACGGGTCCTTACGCCCGACTTTAATCAGCTGCAGTTCAAAGGAAGCAAAGTGACCAGAGGTTGTAGAGCTACATGGAAGATGGTCTCTGAAAACAACAGCTAGGCCTCCACCACGACCAGAACCCCGGGGCTGGCTAAGAAAAGAATAACCACTCGGGCAGAGTTCAATCAGAGCAGAATGATCAGATGTTTGCTGCCAAACTTCAATTAGAAACAGAAAATCCAGGCTTTTAGAGAGAATTAAATCATTGAGCAGGAAGGTCTTATTGTTAACAGAGCAGGAATTTAACAGAATCATACTGAGTGAGGTGGAGGAATCAGAAACTACAGAAACAGCTGGAGATAGTAGACATAAATTAGCAGGGTTAGATCCACGGTGTTTATAAAAACCACTTATGGAGGGAACAGGAGAAACCACTGAGGAATGAGGATAAGCCGACCTTAAAAAGCTTGGACGGATGAACTGCGCTGCAATGCGGCCTGGCGGGACAGCGGAAGTGGCGCTCAGGTCACCAAACAAAGGACAAGAAGCTAGAAGATCACGTCGATGTTTACTAGATAAACCATGCTTTAAGAGAAGTCTTATTCTCACCTGGATTCCTGCTTGTTTACCTCTTTTCCTCCGACGTTTTCCCGGGACCGGATATATATCGCTGGAGCCGCGCAGGTTGGGATCGTTGTTTGGCTCCGAGCCAGTGCGCCACTCAGTTAAACAAAGATGGAGGTACGTCCTCGGTGCATCTTGGGCGATCGTGAACGAACGGAAGGACAAAAGAGTCTGGCGATCATGGGAGATGGTAGCAGGGACACTACTGAAGAGGATCGCAGACAGGAGCAAGGTGGAAAAGACGAGGTTAGTGGAGAAAAGTTTGAAAAAGTGGCCGGTGACTGCGGCTAAGCCAAGCGCAGGCGCCATCTTGTTGCCGACCAAGAGAAAGCTAAGTCATAATAATGTGATAGTGTCTCATAATTATGAGATACTATCTCATTATTATGAGATAGCTAAGTCATAATTATGAGATAGTATCTCATAATTGTTAGTGTTAGTGGTGGTCAGAGGGGTCGACGGTGCCAAATGGCAGCCTCGCCTCTGTCAGACCTCCCCAGGGCGGCTGTGGCTACAAGTAGCTTACCGTCACTAGTAGTATGTGAATGTGAGAGTGTGTGAAAAAGCGTCTTTGGGTGTCTAGAAAAGCGCTTGTAATAAAAATGAACTTGTCATCTGTTGTATAATTGCTTTATACAAGTTATTGATCACTACTGTTTGTCAATCACACTTATCATGAGGATGTAATCAAGGAGAGCCGAACATAATGTGATCATGAGGATGTAATCAAGGTAATCCTGGTGGAGGTGTGCAGCTTTGCACGCACATCAGGGAATGTATAAGGAGCAGAGCAGAGCTCAGAGCGGTTAGAGCTGTTTGAAGGATTCTATTTGACGAGGTTCATGGATTACGTTTTCTAACTGGGGTGTTCAGCTCTCCACCCATAAGCAACGGTAAGAGAAATGTTTTGTTCATGATTGATAACTTGTATGAATGCTGGTTGAATAAAGCCTTGTTGTTCCTCTAATATTCAAGTTGTGTTTCATTGTTTCTGGCGTCGACTTGACAACGATCCTGATTAAATAAATATAAAGTGTAAAAAGAGACTTTGAGTCTTTTAAGGTAATTAAAATAAAATAAAACATTTTATTTTAGAACATTTTTGGCGTCACGAACAGGATCAGTCAAGCTATTCCAGCAACAATGAAGTGTTTTTGGAGAAGCAAAAAGGAGCCGAGTGCTTCTGGGGAGGGAACGCCGATTCCCGTGCCGATTCCCGGCTGGGAAACGGAGGAGTTCCGATCCATTGGTGATATGTTAAGGCAGCGCGGTGGACGCCCTGGGCCGTGGGGAGAGTTAAATGGAGTGGTCAGCCCCGCCGTGGTGCTGGACCGTTTGACGCGGATAGAAGTTAAAAAAAAAGCGCCGCTGGCAGGAGTGAGAGATATGATGTGGCTTTTTGCAGAAGCATGGAAAAAACAGGAGTTAGAATTGAGCAGTTGTAGAGAGCGAGCGGCGCAGGAGAAAATCCATGCTGAAGAAGTTGAGAAATCATGCTCAGAGTTTGAGCAGAGAGTGTGTGTGATGGGGAAAGAGCTAAAGCATGCTCAGAATGTTTTGGATAAAACGCTGACTTTTGTGTCTCGAGCGCAAAGGAAGGAAAAGAAGCGACCTCGTAGAACAGGTCCTGCTCAGATCCGGGCGTTTGTAAAGAATGTTGGTGAAGATTGGGACCCACAGAAATGGAACGGGGATCTTTGGGGGGATGATGAGGAGGAGGAGTGGGTGATTAAACCTGACCCACCACCTCAGCCCTTGTATCCATCATTACAGAGGATAAAGATGTCAGAACAAAGACCTATTACTAGGCGTCGGCGAGAACAGCAAATTATTCCACCAATACTGGTAGATATGGTGGATGATCAGGGACGGCCGGAACTCGATGAGGCGGGTAATATAAGAAGGATGTTACAACAGCAGCCACAACCCGCCCCTAGGCTGCTAACAACGCTAGAGGATTATTCACAAGATGAGTTAAATCACATGAATGGGAAGCTGAAACAGCGCCCAGGCGAACCAACTGACTCCTGGCTTAATCGCCTTATGGAGGATGGCGCGTGTGATATAGCCATAGATGCCGGTGATGCCATGAGATTTTCAGGATTAAGTACTGATGCACAGATAAATGCTGAATACAGGGCTACAGTCCGGGCATTGCCAGCTGATGAAGATTTCAATGTGGGGGATGCATATGCTCTGGCATGTCATGTAATCTATCCTACCACGGCGGACTGGTCTGAGATTAAAGGGCAATGGCAGACAGTGAGAGATGCCATTCAGCGGCTCACCAGACTCACTATTAGAGAGCAAGTGGCTCGAAACGGGGGAGCTGGAGTGGTGGACTGTAACATCTCTAAGGCAACTAGAGATCACCTCATCAGACATGCCCCACCACATTATAAACCCATGGTGACCAGCTTGTTGTTTGGCGCGGCAGACCAGACTTTTGCCGCGATAAAAGATCGTCTTGGCGAACTCACCACGCTGGGTGATTGGTCTGAGACGAGGAGAGAGGGAGCTAGAACTGAAAATAAACCCAGGATTGATCCACATTCAAGGGGTCGTAAAGGGGGGGCAATGGGCCCCTCTAGAACAGATCTGTGGAGGGCACTGCGACAAGCGGGAGTGCCGTTTGAGGAGATTGATGGATTGCCCACTAATGCATTGATGGAGAAATGCAGCCAAATGGGACTGAAGGTCCATTGTCAGTTCAGACATTGTCCTGAAAAGGACGACAGGATGTCTGTGTCAGAATTGGTTGGAATGTTGCAGAATGTGATCAGGGAGGTGGCGTCGAAGCCTGCTGAACCTTCCGCCCCTCCCAAGGAATCTTCAGAGGAGGAGAGTTCAGATGAGTGTTATCAGGTGGCGGCAGTGAAGCGTAGAAAGAAAAAACAGCACCGAAGGGAACATGATGATGAATAGGATGAAGGTCAAGCTCAGGTTGTTGCCAGTGCCTCAGGATGGTCAATAAATGATATCAGACCACATGTGGAATTACAGATTTATTGGAAAAAATCAGTACAGACAGTAATGGCATTGGTTGACACTGGGGCGGAGGCCTCGGTAATTCATGGCAATCCTGATAAAATAAAGGGAAACATTGTAGAAAAAGGAGTATCAATGCTCCACGAGCAAGTGGCAGACGTTCCAGAAATGGATGAAGTGCCTTTTGAGGTAAAACCAATCCAGGATTCTCCTGTGAAACTGGGGGTAAGATGGAGCGAACTCACCCCAGAGCAGCAGGAGCGAGCCTGGTTCACTGATGGTTCCTGTCAATATGTGGCAGGAACCAGGAAATGGAAGGCTGGGGCATTTAACCCTGGTACACAACAAGTTATGGAACTCACAGGGACAGGAAAGAGTAGTCAATGGGCGGAGTTGAAAGCAGTACACATGGTAATAATGGCGGCTGGGGTGCAGGGAGTAAGTATTTATACTGACTCCTGGTCAGTAGCCCAAGGAATGTTAACTTGGATGCCAACTTGGCATGCTACACAATGGAAGATACATTCAAAAGAGGTTTGGGGAGCTGACCTATGGAAGGACATTTGGGAGAAATGCCAAAATATTCCTGTGTCAGTATTACATGTGGATGCTCATACTAATAACAATGATCCTGAATCCCTGCATAATCAGACTGTAGATAAGATAGTGAAAATTCAGGCTGTAAGACAATCAAGTCCTGGATTAGCCAAATGGGCTCACGTTACTGCTGGACATTGGGGTGTGCAGGGAACATTGAAATGGGCGAGGGACAGAGGAATAGATCTCATCATTGATGATATTAAAACTGCCATAGAAGATTGTGAACCTTGTCAACATCAGAAAAAGAGAATCCCTCGACATATACAGGGACAGATACATCGAGGTAAACAAGCGGGACAGTGTTGGCAGATTGATTTCATTGGACCATTGCCAAAAAGTAAAAACTGTAAGTATGCATGTACAGCCGTGGATACGGTGTCAGGGGTACTGGTGGTGCATCCGTGTCATAACGCCAATCAGGAGGCTACATTGAAATGTCTGTCATTAATAGAGACCTATTATGGACTACCTTTGCAGGTTCAGACTGATAATGGTACCCATTTCACTGGAAATAAGATCAAAGAATGGGCAGAGAACAACGCGGTAGAATGGATCTATCATGTAGCATATCACCCGAAAGCTAGTGGACTCATTGAGAGAATGAATGGGTTACTGAAAGAGAAACTAAGGAAACTATCGGTTACTAATTCTTTGGACAAATGGAGAGAAAATCTGACTAGGGCAGTACATCAGTTAAATAACAGACCCGTGGGGGATGGAGTTACTCCACTGATGCTAATGGTTGCCAGGGCAGGAAGGGAAACAACTTCTACTGACCCTCCTATACGAATGTGGAAACTAACTTCTGAGGCAGAACTCCCTGTTAGAGCAACTGCGGGCTCTGTGGGATTAGATCTTAAAATCTTGGAAAGCATCACTTTAGTAACCAATAAAGTGACAGTGGTAAAAACAGGATTGGGAATTCAATGTCCACCAGGAAC
Source organism: Nothobranchius furzeri (assembly GCF_043380555.1). Taxonomy (NCBI): domain Eukaryota; kingdom Metazoa; phylum Chordata; class Actinopteri; order Cyprinodontiformes; family Nothobranchiidae; genus Nothobranchius; species Nothobranchius furzeri. The sequence continues at coordinate 26,026,147 of NC_091742.1, forward strand.
TTATGCTCATGTGTGTCCAAGAAGTGGTTTAGCTTTGAGGGGTCTAACCATTTTAGCTGGGGTAATAGACTCAGACTATCAAGGGGAAATAGGTGTGGTGTGTCAGCATACAGGTAAAGAACCGTTGGTACTGGAAAAAGGAGACAAGATAGCTCAGTTAGTAATCAAACGGTGTGTAATGTCCAAAGTTGAAGAGATTACTAAACCTACCACTATCACTCAGAGGGGTGAAACTGGGTTTGGATCATCAGACTTTACTGCGGGGGCAAAAGTGTGGGTGGAGCAGCTCAATGGTCCTCCCAGAGCTGGAGAGATTATTGCACAGGGAAAAGATGCTGTGGTAAGTGTATTGTTCCCCGGAGAGGAAAAATGGATTAATATTCCGATAAACAAATGTTACAGGAGAGAAAATTAATGCTTGTCATTCTATCTGCAGTTTTGTATGTATCCCATAGGCGGGTGTCTGAGTGACGGTGGTTGACTGGGTCCCCTTCCCCTACAAAAGGATTGAACCCTTGTCGAGGCGATGGATGGGCTCCACGGACCTGGTGGTGTCGGATGTTTGGTCATCGTCCTCCATGTCCTCGCTGTCATCGCACTGAGGGCACATTTCTGTTGGGGGCTCACGGAAGGACAAGTGTTGGAAGAAGGGGTCATGGGCCATCTGGAATTGGTTAGCAGTATGTCCAACCGCACTCAAGGCACATTCACATGCAGAGCAAATGACGCTTGCTACTTGGGAAACCTAACATCTACCGGTAAGATGTACCGGTGCAGAGGATGTCTTAAAATCCGAGGAAGGGTGATCAGCCCGGGGGTGTTGGTTCAAGGATCAACAGTAACCTTTAATTCTGCAGCGTGCATCTGTGCATACCATCAGGGGAATGGTACTTGCATACAAAATGGCACAAATTGGAGTATGAAGGTTGATCGCGATTTCCGGATCAGGAATGGAACTGTAATCACAGGAGGACGCGCCTATTTGTACATATTCTGGGTGCTGCCCGACACAGCTAGAGCTACGCAGACAGCTGTAGCTCCCCTGGTTCACACTTGTCAACAAATGGGACAAATAAGGGTAGCCGAATATGTGCGATGGACTGTGAAATTCCCTCCTATTCCGCCTTGCAACAGGAGGAGGCGAGCATGGTATGACACCGTGCTAGGAGGAACTGGAACTTTGTATGGTCTGGCTAACACAGCAAACAATGAGGTAACACGAACTATGCTGTCCAACACTGGAGAATACACCGCACAAGCTGTCACCAAGACTGCAAGATGGATGCCTTCGACTGTATCTAGTCAGCTAGAAGGAAGTGATGTGTGGAAAAGTGTATTTAAATGGAATCTAAAGCTTTGGAATGAAACTTATGATGCATTGCATAATTTGTCACACATAGGTAATTGGACAGTCTGTTCCTTGCAGACTATTCATGCTGAGACACAGAGAAATAGGTTTCAAATACAGGTAATGAGTAATAACTATCATGCATGGCGAACATTATGGAACATCAGTAGTTCATTATGGCTACAGCTACATGCAGAAATGACGATTTGTAATAAATCTATGTGTACTGGATACTGGGATCAGTATAATATGACATCAGTAATGACTGTGTGTAGATATCAGATACTGCCGGTGATAACCACTAAAGGGTTTTGGTATCTCCATGTTAGTGGAGAGTGGTGGGATGTTAAAACAAATCGAACATATGAAGTAAAACACTGTGATGAGACTGATAAGGGTTTAGCCTGCCCATTGGTAAAAGGACATAGCAATCCATGTTTCACTGATTCAAGGGTCGTACTCTGTGATTGGACGGTCACACCCCCAGAGGAACAGTTTTGGCAGGTGGGTCCTAACACCTTATGCGTGGCTACAATGACCAATTCCCCACAGGTACCTTCAGTTCCCTTTTCAGGTTGTCTCAAGGGTATACATATGTGGGAATGGAATAACGTGACCTATTGGTTGAGTAATTACACTGTATCTAGTCGGCTGACTAAGATACAATGGGCCCCTTGGACACTCTCACTGGAACGATTCAAATGCGCATTGGATGGTTCCACTGAAGTGGCAAAATTGATTGACTCTCATAGGTCCAACCTTTCCAGGCTTATGGTGTCTACTCTTGTGGCACAAGGGGAAATAAAACATGTTGCTACATTGATTGAACAGGCTTCCGCTCATCATTGGTGGGATATATTTACAGGCATGTCGAGTACCGCTAATAAAGTGCTAATTCCACCTATGATTGCAGCATTAATTATAATCAGCATTCTAACATTGTGTAATCTTATTATTTGTTGGTATGTTATTCGATTAAGAAGAGAAATAAATTGGGTAATAATGCAAAGACTACGATGAAAATTAAAGTGGAACTACAAGGTATGTTATAAATGACGTTGGTTTTGATGGGGAAATGGTGATGGATATGTTACATAAATTAGATGAAAAGTTCAAGAGTGGAATGTAATAAAAATGAACTTGTCATCTGTTGTATAATTGCTTTATACAAGTTATTGATCACTACTGTTTGTCAATCACACTTATCATGAGGATGTAATCAAGGAGAGCCGAACATAATGTGATCATGAGGATGTAATCAAGGTAATCCTGGTGGAGGTGTGCAGCTTTGCACGCACATCAGGGAATGTATAAGGAGCAGAGCAGAGCTCAGAGCGGTTAGAGCTGTTTGAAGGATTCTATTTGACGAGGTTCATGGATTACGTTTTCTAACTGGGGTGTTCAGCTCTCCACCCATAAGCAACGGTAAGAGAAATGTTTTGTTCATGATTGATAACTTGTATGAATGCTGGTTGAATAAAGCCTTGTTGTTCCTCTAATATTCAAGTTGTGTTTCATTGTTTCTGGCGTCGACTTGACAACGATCCTGATTAAATAAATATAAAGTGTAAAAAGAGACTTTGAGTCTTTTAAGGTAATTAAAATAAAATAAAACATTTTATTTTAGAACAGCGCTATATAAGTTCAATGCAGTATTATTATTATTATTATCTTGTTGCAGTTCATGCTAGTGTCCAGCAGATGACAGCATGCCCTCACCATAACGATGACAGATTTTAGAGCTATCAAATGAGAGGAGCAGCCCCTAAGCCAGGGAGATAATAATTCAGAACACAGCTGGTTGTATGCACTTTAAATAATATAAGATGCAATATCTTCTTTATTAGATAATACCCCTGTAAGCAGATCTGGAAGAAACAAGGAGAGAAGATTACACCGAGCATCAGTGATCTAATTAGGCCCTGCAGAGACTTTTACACAAAGCTCAAGTCTGAAAACGCTTCAGTTAAACTGTTCGCAGCTTAAACCAAAACACACGATAATGCTGGGTTTAAATAACAGATTTAAAATTTTTAATGAAAGAGAATTGAGTTGTTTCTTGCTGTCAGTAAGTAGCTCAGAAAATACTACCACCACCCAGAAATAGAGCCACACAAAATAAGCGTTTGTTATTAGAAAGCTGTAAATGGAGGTGTTTGTTTTCACTAATGAAGAGATTAGAGGTAAAAATACCATTCATTGAAAAATGTCATTGCAATTCTAAATGTAATTCATATTTTCAGTTTGCAATTCACATTTAGACATTCCTTTTCTACAGATTTAGTAAATTGTGTGTTTGAATCTGCAGATTTGGACAAATTAGCTTGAGTTTTCCACATGATTTGAATTGTCACCTTAACCTCTTTGAAAGCAGAAAATCTCAGTGATCGGGATGTGTTTTGACAGCTTTCAGGGCTTGAGAACGGTCCAGATAATCAGCACTGATCAGGGTGGTGTTTACACGGCTGAGGGGGAGTGTTGGGAGGATGACGTGCACCCAGCAGTAACAAATCCTTAAAGGGGACAGTCAGCACAATCATTTCAGCTCAAACTGCTTCCCTCAATCACTATTTTAGATTTATCATCACAGAGCGGGGAGTTAACAAGACATATCGCCATGGAAACAGGGGTTAAATGCTGGCAGTTTGATGTGATTGAGGAAGTGAGTTTAACTGGCTGGATCTAATCTAAAGTGGGTTGCGGTGCATGTTGGTCATCCAAACACCTTTTCCTTTTCAGCCAGCATGTTGTGCTGTATCTGTTGGTCTTCCTGCAAAAACAAAACGCTTTCTGCAATCGCCTATCTGCTCTGTCAAACTCCATCTGCGTACACGTGCTGCGTAAGTGTTGGAAATCAGGCTGAAAAGGTCAAAGAAATTCCATTTAAACAGATACTTTTATTCATGAGTCAAATAGAATTTAACATTTCATTTATTTCCATGTAAATGTGAATATACTGCTGGAAAAATGTCAGTCTCAAACAAAACTGTGACTCTAAAGAATCCTCCTGATTTCTGATTTATGTAAAAAAAATTATGAGTAAATAAAACTAACTTATCAGAGGCAAAACCAATATGGATTTGGGGATTTTTGGTTTACTTCGTCTGAATTTATTCAAAATTGGCACCAATAACTACACAATCAACTTTTAATTTAATCTTGACAGAGTGTGTGTGTAACCATACATGTTTTTAGTCCTTTGACGCTAACGATCTGCATGCAGAAAGAAATAAAAACACACTTTTTATTCTACTGTTAAAATAAACAACACCCCCCCCCCCCCAAAAAAAAAACAAAAACAAAAAACAAAGACTGACACAATGGTATTTTAAACCAAATTATTACAACAATCCCTTAAATCACATTATAAAATAGTAAATAATATTTAATAATGTGTCCATATGACAACTATTTTATAAATCTGGATGTAGAACCTCAACAAAATAAAAGCACGTCAGCATTTCATAAACAAGGCATGAGATATGATCACTACTACAGCCATCATCATCATCTTCAATCTCAAAGATTAACACTGTACAGCACAGAAAAGCGTTGTTGTGGTTGTCATCTGGATGGAGAAGGTCCCAAGATGAGCAAAAAAATAAATAAATAAAACACTCTAAGCTGAATTATTATTCTTTCAGATAAAAATAAAGGTGAAACATGAAAGCACCAAATGGGAGTTTGGTTAAAAAAATCACGATGATTATTTTAATCCCTTTCTTTGCAATATTTAAACAGCAAGTTTAGGCTTGCTTTTAGCACCCCCTAGTGTCCACTTGTAGAACCGAAAGAAAACCCCTTCTCCTCGCTGTGCGTTTGTCTTTTTAACACCTTAATCTAACAACTGAAATTTCTCTCCTGTTCCTAATCCAAAACATGCAGGAAACTTGCTGGAAGCAGACCACAGCGCCAGGTATGTCAGCTCAAGTCCCAACGGAGCGTCCGCCAGTCTGAAGTTGCAATGGGAATGTTCTGGTCACATGGGACAATAGGGGCTAGGTGGCCTTTCGTTAACCTCGTAAAGGGTCATTTTAGCGCATACTGGCTCAAGAAAATTATCTGAAAAAGTTGCAAAGTATCTCTTTAACATTTCTGTATTTATTGAACCATCAGCAAACAGGAATGAATACCAGATGTTAAGGTCTTATCCAACTAAAATTCAGTTTTCGACATGCAAATGTGCCTTTAGTCAGATCTAAACAGACAACAGACACATTCATATGATTTTACTTTTTAAAAAGCATAATCATATTTATGCAGTTTAATGACGCTTTTTTCAATTCTAATATGATCTGCCGAAAGCAGATATATGATGAGCCGAAAGCAGCTTTTTCAAATAAATTACATAAAAAGACATAAAAACTGTAATAAAATTTAGATAAGAGTTCATCTAAAGTTTTCTGGTATATTTTTCTGTTCATTTTTCATTTTGTGTTGAAGCCCTGTTAACATTTCTACATATTTCTTGTGTGAGAAGTGGCTTTTTCACAAATGGATTTGGATTAAACACACTGTTTAACTGTAGCATGGAGCTAGTGTGATAGTTACTTGTTAGAAGATGAAGGTTTTATCTGTTTATTACCTAAAACGTACTTAAAATGGCAGGAGTGATAGGATGCTTTACCATCCACGGAGGAACGTCCTCTCAGACAGCGTTCATCTAACAGATTTGTTTTGAGTTTTGGGATGTTTGACCTCTGATGCCCGAGCTTATTGTTCATGGAAAAAAGCCAGTTGTGCCACACAGAAAAGGCTGATGGATTGTGGGAAAGTTGGAGTTTGGAGCCACAATTCCTGTGGAAATTTCATGCAGATGATTTACGCATATCTTAACATTTTAGCTTAATACCCTTTTACATTCTGGGACCAGTGCCATAACATATTATCCTCCAGCCTCCAACAGCGTGCTCACATGAATATTTCACATCAACACTCACGTGTTGCTTTTTACATCACACCAAACACACATTTATTCAGTTTGATTAAACACGGTTCAGAGTTGCATATTTTTCCGTTCCAAGCCTGATTTTCAGCGTGGGCGTGACAGTCGAGGTCGCTGATATTTAGAGACTTGATAATTAGATTTGGAGCTGGAATAATGTGTAAATATCCCTTTGGCACTGGTTTCCACTTTTAGGAGGTATGAAAATTCAAGTCAAATTAGGAAGAGTGAGTCGTTTTGAAAAGAATTTTGCACAAACGACGAGGAAATGAATGAAACTGAAACTCATTGTAGCCAATAAATTGATTGTGAATCACTGAACTCGTGTTTTAAGGGTGACAATAATAGATCCTTGATGAATTTTTGATCCTGTGCTCAAATATTAAAGTAAAAATCTTAGAGATTCTTCATAAAGTAGTTAATAATAATATCCCAAATTGCATAAAAGTTTATTTCAAACCAAGAGATGATCATTATAATCTCAGAGGTGTATTTATGTTTGAATATGAAATCAAGATGTGTTTCCGTTGTTGGTGTGAAACTGTGGAATGAGTTAGATGATGATTTGAAGAAATGTTCTTCTTTACTAAAGTTTAAAGCAGGTGTAAAGTGTCATATATTTACAGGATATGAAAAGTATGTATAGACATTAATGAATTTTCATTGTGGTTATTTATATTGGGGTAAATAAAAGAAATGTATATTGGTTATGTATCTTAGGTGGAAAATAGGGTAGGCTAAAATAAGCATTGCTTCTGCCTATTCCTTTTTTGGTTTAACTTCAAGTTGTTAATATTGTTGTTTTGTTTGAAAAGAAAAAATTTATGTTAATGCTATAAACCAAAATAAAGACCGAAAGAAAGAAAGAAATATTTTCCATTTTCATCGTTTATGAATTATTGAAAAAAACATGGTGGAAATCAACACTGAAGGTAAGCTAGGATGGAAGAAAACGTGTGCCGGAGCTCATCAGGAACACAAAGTGAGTTTGGCAAAATTAAAGATAATAAAAACAAAATTCCAATACTCAAAAAATAAATACACTGATCTATTTCTCACCTTTTTTCCCATTAACCTGTAAATCCAGTCCGATGTTGACCAATCTGCTGCCATAGCTCAAAGATTTGCCTTTTCCTTTTATAAACCATGTCTCTGCTTCTCTTTCATCATGACGGGAGCTGTTAGGCTTCAGGGGTCCAGCAGTTGGTTCCATCAGTCAGCGATCGTGACGACGACCTCTCTCACACATCTTGGGGAACACCCTGATCTCTACAACCTGAAGAAGTTTAAAAAAATGCATAAATCATATCTGAGAACAAAGATGCTGATCACGGCCAAACAGAGGCTAAGTGGAAGCGTTTTATGGGGTTAGACCCGTGCCAAAACCGCGTGCTCCGCGTGCACGGGTTTTGGCACGGGTCTAACCCCATAGCATTGTTAGCTGAGGTGCAGCAGTGACAGCAGGCTGCAGGTTAGTGAGCGGCGTGCACAAGCACACAAACGTTTTGACAGCTGAGAGGCGTAAAAGGAGACACGTGTTGCAGAGTGAGGAGGGTTCGTACTTCATACACGCTTCAGTACTCTGGGGTTGAAGAAAACATCTGACACTGACCGGGAAGAGCCGTGAGTTTTGGTTGAGGATTTATGAAACTGATCAAAGAAACATGAATCTGAGCAACTCTGTGCTCGGAGAAGTGTGGTTCTAATAATCAAAACAAGTCTGATATGATGAATTTAAAGTTTCAAAACTCATCCTTCACTCTGCATCATGTCCTGCCTCCTGGTTGATGTAAACAGAACACCCCCAAACACACACACACACCCCCAAATGCTGCTTCCTCTGCGTTTTCCAAGCCCTGACTGTGCAGCTGGAGCAGAACATCTCTCAATGTGACATACGTGCATAAACACAAGCTGCACACTGTTTACACTGAGCACCTTCAGTGTTATCGGGTTAAAAGTGCAACTCTGACTAAGCATTAGAAGAACTCACTACCCTTTTCTCTTTAAACAACTCCCTCCATGAATGTCAGAGTTTAGCTTAAAAGCTCCTGAACTTTGCAAAAATACCAGGCACACATGGAGAACCACGAGACAAAAAATCTGAATTCTTTCATGAATTTGAAGCCCAGGAAATAATCTGTTTTCTGTGGCTAAATATAGTGAAAGTAAAATGTGTGTGGGAATAATTGGCTGAGCGAAGCAGTGAAAAAACAACCACCTACCATCAGAAACTTTAAAGGAGGGCAGAGCAGGAGAGAGAAGAGACAAATAAACAGTTAGCCATGATTTGTTTTGAGCATTAATGCAGAACACGAGGGGGGAGGAATGCTAAACATTTATTCTGACCTCATTTTTAATACAGATGCATTACATGGTGGCATGAATGCATTTCCAGTAACACAACTCTGTTTGGGTGAGTGTGTGGGGAGTGGGAAGAAGAATAGAAAAGAAAAAAGAGAAAGCAAGAATATGGTGGGATCAAATAGAAATAATCATCAGATAGATGGAGACAAAAGGAAGAGAGATACAGACACACCCATCATGGATGGAAAGAAATGAGTCCCAAAGCTGCTGAGGTGTTTCGTTATAACTAGTTGAATAATAATTCTGATTTCAGCTCAAAGAGCAGCTAACAGTTTAGATTTTTGCATCAACAGTTGAGGACGGCGAGCACTCAGAGGTCTGAAACACAGCAGGAAATCACACACACACGGGGGGTTTTATGGGGGCTGTTCACACCCACATATAGACAAATCACCTTTCTTCACTCTAAAACTCACACAGACCCACAGGCGTGGATGAGCAACACTCTGATTGTATGAACCTCACACACACGCTCAGACCGACTCACAAAAGGAGGCAGCTCTGTGTTAATTCAAAGGCTGCCGTGGTGCGCTGGGGGAACTCTCTCTCTCTCTCTCTCTCTCTCTCTCTCTCTCTCTCTCTCTCTCTCTCTCTCTCTCTCTCTCTCTCTCTCTCTCTCTCTCTCTCTCTCTCTCTCTCTCTCTCTCTCTCTCTCTCTCTCTCTCTCTCTCTCTCTCTCTCTCTCTCTCTGTGTGTGTGTGTGTGTGTGTGTGTGTGTGTGTGTGTGTGTGTGTGTGTGTGTGTGTGTCTGTGTCTGTGTGTGTGTGTGTGTGTGTGTGTGTGTGTGTGTGTGTGTGTCTGTGTGTGTGTGTGTGTGTGTGTGTGTGTGTGCACTTGTCTTTATGGGTTTGTGTGGACCAACTCCTGACGGGAGACCAACATTGTGTAGACATTCACCATTGTGTGGACATTTACCCGGTCCACACAACCAAAATCCTAGAGGAAGCTTCCTTTGTCCCACCTAGAGTTAAACATAATTTTTGCACCATTCTGGCTATAGTGGAAGTCAGAGTCCACACAAACAACTCAGAAAACGTAGTCCACACAAACCCATAAAAACACGTGTGTGTGTGTGTGTGTGTGTGTGTGTGTGTGTGTGTGTGTGTGTGTGTGTGTGTGTGTGTGTGTGTGTGTGTGTGTGTGTGTGTGTGTGTGTGTGTGTGTGTCGGCACATGTTCATGAATCATTCCCAAAGAAGAATACGTCACTTTCCAACAAAAAAGTTGACAAAATGATCCCAATACCCCAAATCACAAGAAATTCACAATTTTTTCTCCTTCTTTTTGTTTCTATTACTGCTTCTGCACCCCCAACATCGTTCTGTGATAGTCTGTACCAACAAATTACTGAACTTGATCAGGCCGGAAAGTCCCTCCGACTTACCTGGTAAGATGGTACCTGGGCTCCAGCCACGTACACAAACGCACTAACTGTTTTTGTTTTCTACATGTTTGAGTTCAGTAAGAGAGTAAGACGGTGTTTTATTTACTTATCAGCGGTCAGGTTGACCTTTTGACTTCAATACAAACTGCAGAAGATCTAAAGAAACGTGCAGACTTTCTTGCCTGGGCCACATATGGAGAAATGACATCATGAATTTGACCACTTTTCTCCAAAATCAAACCCTAATATCACAGAAAGCATGATTATTTGTTGCAGATGTTACAGGATCAATAACTGTGGTTGGAATGGAAGTCAAAAATTTGATGAGTAATTACCAGAAGGTCCAGTTCTGTTCCTCGTGTCATTTTACAAAAGACTTAGAAAGCAAAACAAATTTCTCTGCTTTCAGATCTGTTTTTCTGTTGTGACACAACATAAACTCTGACCTTAAGTATCATTTTTAGCACTGATTTTCTACACATTTAGCACAGAGTGGGCTGCAGGGCAGAGTGTGTCAGATTGTGTCATTCACATGAGTGAATTCATGTAAAATGGTCATGTTTAAAACACTGGAGGTCGGTAGTGAATATTGTATCAGGATAATAACTTTAGGCTGTTTTTCATAATTTAATTTAGTTTTTTCCTCACTTTTATTGTTTCTCCCAAAAATAATTGTACATTTTTATTCATCATGTTAAATGAATACCAACTGAGAAAGTTGTGCTAGTGTAGGTTTTGTCAGTTTTAAACCATGAATAGCTTTAAATGGATACATGCTGTGCACATTTTAAACGGTTGATTCATGAAGAATAAAGAAACAGAGAAGAGGAAGGATGGCAACAGATGGAAAGTTACTGACTTGCCAGGATGACCATGTCCATTCCCCAGAAGATGCTCATGATCCACCCCACCATGATAACAGCTGTCAGGATCTGGATGAGGGCCGCTGCCACGTTGAGCCAGAACACACAGCAGACTCCTCGTTCTGAGACCAGATCGCTGCGTGCTCCGCACAGCACCGTGAACGCTGAGATGAAAGTACCTGCGACAGGAAATTTAAACAAGAAGCTTTGATGAAAAACAAAAGTTTTTTGGGGGGGAGAAGGAACTTTTAACGGCCGTAAAGAGAAACGCCAGAGCCTTGAGCTACATACATCACCTGTTTTGGTTTTGAAGGAAAAGTGTTTCATGTTCTCCGTCTTAATTTGGTGTAATAGCATCATATTACCACAGAAATTACTCAATTAGCACAAAATCAGCAAGTGGTGGAAACTCAGTTAGTTTGACTAGATATCTGGAAGCAGAAATCAAAATGATTCACAAATTTCTCCCTTGTGTTTTTATTACGTCCCGGGAATCCAGCAGTTGCTGAACACTTTTAACCTCGAGCCTGGAACACAGATTTACGATCCCAAGCACTCATCCGAGCACCTTTTGGTCTCTTTATTAGGTACACCTGTTCAGTAACTCAACACAAATCGGTCTTAGCCAGCCACGTGACTAACCCGACCACCAGCGCCATCTTGGATGATGAGTGGAGGTAAGGAAACAAGAGGAGAGCACGGTACGATAGCACGGTTCTTTTAGCTATAAAAAGAGAAAAAAACAGGACTGAATGGATACCCTAGCCATTTAGCTAAGTAGGCCATTAAATAATATAGATCCATACATGACCTGAGGGCTAGCAGTGAGCCAATGCAGCACTCGTGGCTTCCTCTCTGGATATCACAAACTGGTTTACAGAATAAGTGCTCACACTTTAAGGAGTTTCAGAAGTATAAAAAAACACCAGTCCTTAAGTCTAAAGTCCACATAGACTTTTCTACCTTTTTCTTGTACTTTCTTTGCTCTCATCACCAACTAAAATTGTCAGGAATACCCAAAATGCATTGCATTTGTCACATCAGCTGAAAAAGTCTCATCCGTCCAGGAAATGTCTTTCCTGGACGGATGAGACTGGATGGATTTCAGCTACTGATGGTGTAACGGTGTTGGGGAGATGTTCTTGTCCCATTTAGGACCCTGTAGTGCACCTGAAGCTGATTTAAACACCCAGTGTTGGGAGTAATGCGGTACAAAAGTAATTAATTACTGTAATGCATTGCTTTTTGCTGTAATGTGGTAATGTAAGGCCTTACAGGGAAAGAAAAGGGTAATATTTACTCGGTACAATTGTCAGTAACGCGGTAATTACAACGCATTTTTAAACCCAGAATCAAGATGTGGGTTTCCTAAAAATTCTAATTGCGGGAAGCCTGAAAAAAGATCCAGTATCCACATATATGACGTCATTTATGGACTCAGCTTTGCGGGCATTCTGTGAGCAGAGAGGACGCAGCGGTAACGGCTCAAATACTCCAGCTGCGTCCTGCGCGTTGCCGCTGTTATATTCACAAAATCGCTCCACCAAAACAAAGTCATTCGTTTGTGATCGTTTATATCGGCCCATATTCTCTGGTACTTCATGTACTTTTCAGCTGCGTTCATAATCTGTGTCCCGGTGATTTCAACTCATTGCTGCTGGAGCGCAGCTTTTATTTGTTCGGTAGATCCCTTTGACTGATTAGTTAGAAAGTAGGAAATCTAGGAAACAGTTTTTCTGGAAGACGGAGAAAACATGCAGCATGCAGGAAGGTTAGAGAGAGAAAGGGCCGGAAATTATTCAAATAAAATCAAGAAAACAAAACAAAGTGCTTGAAAAGAAAAAAGTTGGTAGATTTATCCCCAATACACATTTTACCAGTGAAAAGCAATAATATATAAGCATTTAATATTTATACATGTGATAGAATCAGATCATCCCAGAAGTCAGTCCCACATCCAGGGCCGTATCAAGGCATTTGGGGACCAAGGCAAATATAGGCTTGGAGCCCCCACCACCTCACTCCCTGATCAGTTAATATAAGATGGCAGCGTGCTGAGAATACAGATTGTTGTTGCTTTTATTTAATAAACAATCATTTTAAAGCAATGTTATTATATCTGACTGTTTTTAACAGCAATCCTAGCTCAGACACCACATCACCTTCCACATATGAGCTCACTGAGCGTCACATGACCAGATTCATACTGAAGTTGTATTGGTGAAAGTAATGCAAAAGTAGTGTAATGCCTTACATTTTAAAATCAGTAATATTGTAATGTAATGAATTACTTTAAAAATGAGGGTAACAAGTAATAAGTATTGCATTACAGTTTTGAAGTAACTTGCCCAACACTGTAAACACCAGAGCCTACTTGTTGCTGACCATGTTCATCTCTTTATGACCACATGGACCCATTTTCCAGCAGGGCGATGCACCATGTCACAAAGCTCAGATCATTTCTAACTGGTTTCTAGAACACAATCATAGGTTCACTGGACTCAAACGGCCTCCACAGTCACCAGATTTCAGTCCAGTGCAGAACCTTTGAGATGTGGTGGGACTTTCTCATCATGGATTGGCCTGTGTGTTCCTGTCATGTCAGCATGGACCAGAACTTCTGAGGGATGTTTTCAGCACCCATGTTCAATGTGTGACATGAAGAAGTTCTGCAAGGGTGGTTCTGAAGGGGATCCAGTACCAGCACGATGTATCAGCTAAGATGCACTTAGCTAAGGCTTTTTAAATAAAACATCAGTAAAATACAGTCAACAGATATGCCGGCATTTTGTTGTATTACAATGCACCTTATGTTACTCATCCACTCCGCCTCCATGAGTCAGTACCCGACACTGAAGCATCGTGTCCGCAGAAGACACACAATATGAGCTGAAACAGGATCATCTCTGTGGACAATCACCGCCTGCTTGAACAAACTATCGGTCCTTTTACTGTAATCCAGTAGCCAGGACCTGCGGACCTTTCTTGGTACTGTTTATTGAACAGCAAATGCTTGGTGTGTGTGTGTGTGTGTGTGTGTGTGTGTGTGTGTGTGTGTGTGTGTGTGTGTATGTGTATGTGTGTGTGTGTATGTGTGTGTGTGTGTGTGTGTGTGTGTGTGTGTGTGTGTGTGTGTGTGTGTGTGTGTGTGTGTGTGTGTGTGTATGTGTGTGTATGTGTGTGTGTGTGTGTGTGTGTGTGTGTGTGTGTGTGTGTGTGTGTGTCGCAGGAGCACTTAAAAGTCTCAGTGCACACATATCAGATTAATCTACGTTTCCATGGCAACATTTACTGATGAATAGACTGTTCTGCTCGTGAAAACGTTAATCTTTGTGTTTGATGAATGGATGTGTTTAGCTTTTTCATCATCTCACTGTGTTTTGTTTGGCATAATCTCACTTTGTAGTTTATTTAAACCTACTTGATTTTTATTCATCCTTATATGGCTGCAAATGCAGACTGCGGGCCTTTTGTTTGCATTTCAATCTGACCTCCATTCATCAGAATAATGTAAATAATCACGACACCTGTGGCGTTTATTTGAACACTCATTCCACTTATTGCTTAAACAGCTGCAGCGATAAATAACTTTAATGCGGAGTTTTACAAGACTGCAGTTGTGAGTCTAAAATTACTTTAATGCGTGGATTACTGGAAGCCAGAGCTGAATTTCTATTTATACTCAGTTTTTACTTTATCAAATTTACAGCAAGAACAGATAGCAAAACACACATTAGACCAAAATACAAATTGAGGGTGAGGAAGCAAACTTTGATTTTGGCAATTATATTTTTCTTAATTTTAAAACCACTGAAAGGATCTATTTTGCCTATTTTAACAGTATTTCTGTATAAAATGTTGTCGTCTTCCTCCTCTTATCCGGGTTGCGGGGGCAGCATCCCAACTAGGGAGCTCCAGACCGTCCTCTCCCCGGCCACCTCCACCAGCTCCTCCGGCAGGACCCCAAGGCGTTCCCGGACCAGATTGGAGATGTAACCTCTCCAACGTGTCCTGGGTCGACCCGGGGGCCTCCTGCCGGCAGGACATGCCCGAAACACCTCCCCAGGGAGGCGTCCAGGAGGCATCCTGACCAGATGCCCAAACCACCTCAACTGACTCCTTTCGATCCGGAGGAGCAGCGGTTCTACTCCGAGTCCCTCCCGAATGTCCGAGCTCCTCACCCTATCTCTAAGGCTGAGCCCGGCCACCCTACGGAGGAAACTCATTTCGGCCGCTTGTAACCGCGATCTCGTTCTTTCGGTCATTACCCAAAGCTCATGACCATAGGTGAGGATTGGGACGTAGATCGACCGGTAAATCGAGAGCCTGGCTTTCTGGCTCAGCTCCCTCTTCACCACGACAGATCGGCTCAGCGTCCGCATCACTGCAGACGCCGAACCAATCCGCCTGTCGATCTCCCGATCCCTCCTACCCTCACTCGTGAACAAGACCCCGAGATACTTAAACTCCTCCACTTGAGGTAGGACCTGTATAAAATGTATATCTAATTATTATCTTACTTGTTGTTAGCTTCCTGACTGACCTTTATTCAGAGAAATGAAGATCAGGTGTTTCAGGCCTGATGAGCTAACAGCAGGTGCTCAATTTCTAAATGAAAAAATGTTTTAAGCTCCATATTTTCAATCAGTTACAAGCTCATAATGTCACATTTTCAAATTTTCTGACTGCTTGGTTAGGTTTTAAATTTAATCCCTAGAAATTAAAAGTGCCAGCACCATTTACTGCTGCGTACTGTCCACTTAAAGAGGAACTAGGCAGTTTGGGCGTCCTTTCAGCACCCCCTAGTGTACCATTGTAGAAATGAAAGCAAAACATCTACTTGCTGTGCGTTTGTCTTTTTAAGTATTTCATGTAACAGCTGAAATGTCTCCCCGGCCTTCCTCACCCCTGATTCACACTAAAACCATCAGCAGAGCGAAACGCAAGCTGAATGGTTTACTCTCGACTTTGCTGCGATCCAGTGAAACACTGGGAGAGTCTTGGCCGTGGAATGGCTTCCTCGCTGGACTCATGAGATCACAAAATCCCTCGTGTTCATGCCATCTGCCATTAAACCAAAAAAGAAGGAAATCATGTTTGATATCGCTGTAGTCAAATATGATGTTGTTCCTCTCCACTGACAGGATTAAAGCCATGAAAAACACACTTCTGGAACGATACTGGGAGCAAATATGCTGTTAGGTCACTTGTATTGACGTAATCTACATAGATATGAAATCCCATCACTGCAATAGTCTTTTAATTTGAAAATTACCAGGGGTTTTACGCTGAAACTGTGTGTGATTTCCTGTCTGGCCCTAACTGCGATTATTAACATGGTTGCATCACTCCATAGACTATAAAGGACTCGAATTTGAAGCAGTGCCGTTCCGAGCTGCTGATGGGGTTAGTGGGGTTAGTGCCTCATCACTAAATTAAACAAATCAGCTCTGCTCATGATCTAAAACATGCAGGAAACGTGCAGGAAGCAGACTGCAGGACCAGGGATGGAGTTACAAGTGGATTAATCTGGCCAAAGGGGGCAATAGGGGCTGCGTGGCCTTTCATGAACCCTTAAAGTGACATTATGGAAGTGTGACAGCCAAAACATGTATAGAAATGATAAATGTCTTCTTCATACATTCTCCTGCAATGCCCTGGTCCTGTAGAATGAGCCCTGGCATTTTTACTGTGATTGCCTGTTTTTCTGTAAAATCACAGAAAAAGAGAGATGCTCGGGTCGAGCAGGCTGCTTCATGCGCGTTCACGCTCAGGCATCGCCCGTAGCATTTGCTATCTGTAGCTTTAGCAGCAGAGAGAGAGGCAGTGCCGCTTTGTCGCTGTTCCTAACGCCTAGTGACAAACCTAGCTACATTTCTGAGGACCCTTAGCTACTTTCTGTAGAACTTTCTTCTAGATATTTCCTGCAAATTAGCAACAAAATAGCCATTTTCGCTCTGAACCGTTCTTTGGTTTGACGTTTCAGCTGTCATCAAGGATATAAAAGTTACAGATACGAAGGATGTCACTGGCGCTTTAGCTCACCTAGTAAGATGTCTGACTCTCATGCAGAAGACCTGGGTTTGATTCTGGATGTGAACATAGTTTATTTAGAGTTTATTTTTAACATTAATGGTATATTTTTTACAGTAAGATGCCCAAATTTTTATTTGAGACTCGCTGAACGGCATTGAATTCACAGATAAAAAAGAAGTGGGTTCAACTTTCATTTTGGAACAATTTTTCAAGCAAGGGAAGGGAATGATCTGAGCATGCAGGAGGACTGACCCATCATAAACCTTTGTCGGCTGTGCTGAAGAGAAAGCTACAGAACCAAATTATTCCATTAATTAGCTGCATGTTCTCCTATCCACTGTCCTCCGGGCCGCACACACACACACACACACACACACACACACACACACACACACACACACACACACACACACACACACACACACACACACACACACACACACACACACACACACACACACACACACACACACACACACACACACACACACACACACACACACACACGGGACTGTCTCAGCTGTTATTTTCGTTAAGGAGTGTGCACGTACAGCGTGCACTAGCCTACTATTGAAGCTGCCGTTACGCTTTTGGCCTGAGGGGGCAATCGCGAGCATAGAAGTTCAAAAGTCTGAAAAGTCCCTTTAAAGGGTCATTTTAACACATACTGACTCAAGAAAGTTATTAAAACATATGAACTAACTGCAAAGTATCCCTTTAATATTTGCTTTCAGATATGAATAAACTAAAAATGAAAACTGTCACCCACTCCCACTTCCTTTGCCATTATTACAAAACAAAAATGTCCCTTTTGGCACAAAAAGAGAGCTTTTGCCAAAGAGGATGAACCATCCTCGAAATTCAGGGAATACGAAGACCCCTTTTGCCTTGTCGCTTGGCTGTGCCTGAGTTGGTCTAAAACCCAGTACTCATGTGGATGCAGCCTATGACTTTGGACAATGCCTGGACTACAAACATGGAGTCCTGGAAGTTCCATGTTTTAATCATTGTGGATTTTTGCATCTACATTGTTCATTTATTTACACAAGGAGAAAACACACTCTCAGGAAAAAAGTATGACCTCTGCATCCATCTACTCACCAGTAAAAACACGAGGTTGAAAAGTGAAGCACTGAAGAGTTTTTGATTCTGCAGAACTTTCTCTGAAAATGCATTTAGAAAAGTCATTTATTTATTATTTTAATTCATGCAGAAAGTCATATTAAGCTTCAAAATGGTGTTATTAAACTGTTACTCTGAGCTGTTTCTCAAAGAGAGACAAAAAAGTTTTGTTTCACAGAATCGTTGATTATTCAGTCGACTGAGACGGTCTGGTCATTGTCTTCCTTCCTTCTTTTTGCAGCTAGTGAACCAAATACTGTGAATACTGACGGCTACATCAGAAATGCCTGGTGGGCGTTGTGTGCAGCACAACCTTGGCCCTTTTCCTTTCTGCCAGCTCCGTTGCTTGTCACATCGGAGGATTTCAGTTACAGAGAAAGCCGAGCAGGTGGAAGGAGGGAGGAGAAGGAACGGCTGAGCTGCCAGCTGCGTCTTGCTTCTCGGCAGAAAGGAAAGGCCAAAGACAGCTCATGTTCTAACTCGTGCTTTAATCACGTTTTTTACGCTTCTGGTTAAAATACATGAAAATTTTTTTTATCTAGGGTTAGGGTTTTGATTTAAAATAAACATTTTGACTAATCCTTAAGCAATAAGGGTGAATTTTCCCCATCTTTCTGAGCCAATGTGATAAAATCAGAAGGTCAGGGAGGCCGCACCCACCTGCTGGTGGAGCTGCCCACCTCCAGACGTGATTGACAAGAAGAGAAGCTGCTGCGCATCACTTCTATCTGAGCCTTGGCCACACGCACACACACACGCACGCACACACACACGCACACACACACACACACACACACACACACACACACACACACACACACACACACAGTAGCAATTAATACAAATTAATTATGACCAATAAGATGTGATGATTCCATACAAATATGAAATATCAACCTGATTGATCTTTGAATGTTTAACCAGAAGATTCTAGGGTTCTTTGCTTCTTCAGGGACCATAAACACTCTTCGTATTAATTCAGACATAGTCAGTATATAGTTTATAAAATAGATATCATTCTTTTTCCTAAACTAATAATTTATACATGACAAGATATAAATAATGAGATATGGTGTGGTGGAAACTAGATGTTTGGCAGTGTTCTTTGTATCTGAGAGAAATTGTGAAATCTGGTCAGTGTTTCCCTTACATAGGCGTAGCCATGGCGGCCCGCCACAGCTGAAATCCCAGCGCCACACCTACAAGATCCCACGTTTTATTGAATGATTTATTTATTATTTTATTTTTTTTGCGCCGTTTCCCGAAAAAGCAGCGGGAACTACTCTGTTGTTGCTTGTGATCAAAGCCGGCAGGCAGCAAGGAGGAGGACGCAGGGCAGGGTGGTTACAGCTAGAGATGAGCCGGATACTCGTTTCAGACGAGTATCCAATACAGATAAAGCATTTTTGACGAATACGAGCAAGAAACGAGTAAAACTCGTAAATATCTGTAATCGTGCTGAAGGAAAATCCTCATTGGGTAACTGACTGTCTTCACGCTCTGTGATTGGCCAGTCACATAGAGCACCCGCCCCTCCCTACACACAAAACTCTGCAGCCAGGAGTTCAGTCCGTCCAGTCCGGTCCATCCACACTCACTCACACACACACACACACACACACACACACACACACACACACACACACACACACACACACACACACACACACACACACACACACACACACACACACACACACACACACACACACACACACACACACACACACACACACACACACACACACACAGTGCTTGCTTTTGATGTGTTTCTGGATGATTTCCAACTTCTGCTCCCTGTCAGGTACAAAAATCACAGGTTTGGTAAAAATCACACTCAAAAATCACCTAAAATAGGTAATTCCTCAGTTTTCCTTCTCACTCGAGCAGATCGGAACTCTCTCATGGCTGCAACACAAAAGTAGCAGCCTGCTTTTTGCCCGAAACAACGACACAAGAGCGGTGAACCAAAACACACCAGAGCACACGAGGAAATAAAATCCTGGACAAACACCACCCTGTGTGGCTGGCACGGTTAATTTTTTTAATTTGTCACCTCGTGCATTCTTTGGCTACAGGGCAGAACAGACAACCAGATTCAAAATGGCTGCAGGTCTGTGAGGATGCTCCTGATCTAACATCAGCTTGTAAACTTTGTAATTCCTAATTATGTGGATTCAGCTCAGATAGAACAAAACGTCTCACTGTGATGGCCCATGCAAGCACAAAGCCAATTACTTATCTACAAGCTGACTTTCAAACATCAGTGCACTTCTCGTCAGGAATGTTTGTCTGGGGAAGAGTGCGACACCTCCACTAGAAGGTATGCTCTTCAGAAACACGGCCATAGCCTTTTCATTCTCTTCATGCACTGCTGAGCCGCCTGCCCAGGGTACCAGTGATGATAGATGTTACAGCAGCAGGACTGACTGTTGTGAAGCTGCCATGGATCTGCATGCTGCCTGTTGCGTTGGACATGAACTCCAGAGGAGAAACGGGACTGCTATCTTGGGTGTAGGGAGAAAGAGGTACGGTGATCTTGACACACCAGAAACTTTAATGACTATTAGCATCCTTTGGTTACCGGGCCAACACAAAATTTAAACAGAAAACAGGGCAATTCGGGGCTAGTGGAGGTTTTTTCTCTAGAAGCATCAGCTGAGAAATGTCTAGGATCCGACAGCTAAGCTTGAGTGTCTCTTGGACACTGGAATAAACACTCACTGGCCACTTTATTGGGTACACCTTGCTAGTATCAGGTTGGACCCCCTTTTACCTTCAGAACCACCCTTTGTGGCATAGATTCAACAAGGTACCGGAAACATTCCTCAGAGACGTTGGTCCATATTGACATGATAGCATCACAGAGCTGCTGCAGTTGTCGGCTGCACATGCATGATGCAAATCTCCTGTTCCACCATGTCCCTCTGCTGGATTGAGACCTGGTGACTGTGGAGGCCATTTGAATACGTAGAACTCATTGTCAGTTTTATGAAACCAGTCTGAGATTATAAGAGCTTTAGGACATGGAGCGTTATCCTGCTGGAAGTAGCCCTGCAGAAGATGGGTACACTGTGGTCATGAAGGATGGACATGGTCAGAATCAATACTCAGGTAGACTGTGGTGTGGCTATGGCCTACTTGTGTTTTAAATATATAGATAAAAACATATTTTCCTCTGCATGTGTAGACCTTTATGAGCATATTTTAAATGTGTTGCATGGTTTATTCTGCTCCAATAAGATTTAAGTTTGCAGCTGAATATTTCAAAGATAATCACTATTTACCTGATCTTCCTGAGGGTCACATTTTTAGGTTCATCAGTTTAGCACGAGCAGGTGTGAAGGATAATTAGAGGCTGCAGAGGTCAAACATGTCAGAGGGGCTTAACCATAACTGGATCTACTTCTGCAGCCTGACTTGATTGCATTTTGGTTTAGATCCAGCAGATACAGCAGTAGTTAGAAGGAAATGAAGGTGGACATTTTAATTTGAGGGTTCTTCAAAACGTTTTCTTGTTCTCTCAAGTTTTTTTGTTTCCATTATCCTTTAAAAAAATCTTCTCTTGCAGCTTTGAGGGAAACCTTGCTGCTTTACAACTAAAATCGGAAGTCCCTCTATCTTTGGCCTAGTCCACACGTAGCCGGGGTTTTCTGAAAACGAATATCCGCCCCTCCAAAAACTTGCATCAACACCACCTCGTTTTAAAAACAAACTGTCCACACGTACCCGGATAAATACGTTGTTAAGGACATGCCAGACCTGTAGGCGGCAGTACTTCCCCCGTTCTTAACCTCGTCCTTCGTCTGTGGTCTTCCGCAAGGAGCAGTAATTCCTCTTGCAAAAACAAACAAGCAAAATGCGCTTGGACAATTGATGGATCGGGTAGTGACAGAGCGCAGCTCTAAGGGCTTCCATGATGTCGGCTAGTGTAAACACGGGTCGCACATGTGATGTCAGTATTTTTTTGTCGCGGAAAGTGACGTTGCGGACCTTAAAACTCTGGTTTTGTCTGTCCACACGCAGACACCCAAAACGGAGGTAACGCAGATCTTCACTTTGGCCGGAGTTTTTAAAAAGATCCGTTTTCGTGTGGATGACGGGCCAAAACGTAGAAAAATGTCTACGTTTTGGCAGATCCCCGGCTACGTCTGGACAGGGCCTTAGTGCTCAACATGCATGTGCTTTGATAGTTTTCATAAATCTCCAATCTCTTGCAACAACCCTGAATGTGTGAAAAACTCTGATCTTTTGTATGTGAGACATTTGTGTGATTTGGAAAGTGTGTGCCCAGATATTAGCCAGACTTTATGACTATAATTACACCAAGAACTCTACAATGCACCCACCGGTAGTGTGGGAAGTTAATGATGGAGTGTAGAGAGTGTCAAAGACAAAAAAAGCAGCTCTAAAGGGAAGGAGGACAAGAAAAAAAGACAAGAAAGAAGAAAGCAAAGAATGGAAGAGCTGTTTAAGTATTTTCAAAATGTATTTTTGGTTTGTTAATTACATTTTATTGTCCTTTTTTCTCTGCGTTGATGCATTTTTTTTTTGTGAAATAACAGAACGTGGAACTACTTTGTGCCCACAGTATTTTTGTTGGGGGCAAAATGAATGGAACATTGTCACAGGGCTTTTAGCAAGAGGGTCACAAAATGAGTGTTGTATCACATTTAACACGTCAGAAGTTGGATGAACTCACAGATGGAGCTGAAAACAAGACTGTTAACGTTGTAGAGCCAGTGTTGACTCCTGCTATAGAATAGGGGTTGTATGAACTAGTCGACTAGTCGACTTCACTGCTCTGTAGTGACTTTTTATGCCTTTCATAGACTAGTCGCTCTCAAGATGGATTCCTCGGAAAAGACAATGCCAGAGCGTCGGTACTGACACCCGCAGTAAAACGGGACATTTAACCAAATTGTGACCTTTACCCTCTTGCAATTTAACATTCCCCTCACCCCCATCTTAACCTTAACCAGCTTGCGCATGCAAAGCTCTGATCGCTGACGCGCTCCAGACATCTGCTTCCTGAGCACGGCCACAGTAACGTTATCAAATCAGGTGTCGCCACCTCAGAAGCAAATTTAACACGCGATCGTTCATGTCGGCTCATTTCCTTTTATGTTTTCTGTCTTTTACTTGTGCCTGATGCTTTTCGCTGCTGTGGAGTGGGGCGCATCACCCGTTTTGTCCTCCGGTGACGTACCTCTCCGGTGCGGCCAGCAAGCAGCGCGCACTCCGCTGTTTTTGCGGTCGGTAGATCTTTTAGAACTGCAGTTCAAAGGTAACTCATAAGGTGAACATATATGAACCCAGGTAGCAGTTTTTCTTTAGGATTGAGAGGAGATGCAGGAAGATAATAAACAGACAGGACAGAAAAATAGTCAAATAAAAACAAGTTAGTTTTTGTACCTGGTGGTTGCAACAAACAGACACCATTGAAGGTCATCAGAAGTGAGCAACAGATAATGAAATAATTATTTTAATGTTTAGAGCAGCAGCAACTCCGAGAGGCTGCAGGCGCATCAGTGAGTTTGCAGCCGCTGCTCGGGGGGAGGGGGGAGAGGGCTGAAGCGGAGCAGTAAAGATGCAGAAACTACCGTTGTTAAAAGAGATGTTTAACTTTGAAAATGTGGGCGCAATTTTAATTGTCAAAAACTCCAGCGAACCAACCGAACCCCCATCAACGACTAGTCAAAGTCGATTCGATTTTCATTACTTGACTGTCGACTTTAAAAAAACTTAAGTCCTGCAGCCCCTGCTATAGAATAACTTTATGATCTCATCGTTTTGGATCTAATTTCAACACATGATCTATAACTGGGTGTCTTATTTTATCTCCAATAAATGCAAAACCTCTTTAGGGATTCTTTCACATATTTCCAAGACGCCAAACTAAAGGTACCTGACCAAATACACATTCTGATGATATGACGTCAACACGAGTCAATCCCTAGTTTATCCGGTCTCACTCGTCATCAGTCTCACGCTGTTGCACGTCACAACACACATGTGACCTCTGCCCACCACATAATCTGATTCTAGGCTGAAATGTCACTTTACATCTGTGAAGACGGTAGAACAGAGGAAAGGATGATCAGTAGGATTTTAATCTCAGAGGGACAAACCTGCTGCTCTTTACGTTTTGGGAGTCCCTGAAGTGCCTTTATATCTGTAATGCAACACACACCCTTAATGCATGTAACACAGAGCTGCATCGTATCAATAAAATCACCAAGAATAGTCACATAAACAGACTAACCGGCCACATGCTGACAATAAAAAGAAATCAGACTCTCCAAATCAAAGTAGATTCTGCGGTTTTTGTGTTCGCGCTGACAGGTAGCCCTCGATACCTTTTGGGGTGTAGGGCTGATGTGGATTTTGTGTTGGCGTGTTGCTGGGGGGGCAGAGCAAAAGTTAGCTGGAGATGCAAATTGTTGAATGTTACGGCTGCCAGCCTGGCCAGTGGGATGCAGGAGCCAGGATCACCCAGCCCCGGTGATCAGCCTGACACCGCCCCTCCTCCTCCTCTCTTCCAGGCTGCTGAGGAGCACAGCTGAACCCTGCTGATGACCCCCACCTGGGATAAAAAGGCTGTGCCTTCAGCAGTCTGGGAGGCAGCAAGAACAATGGATAAGGGATGTGAAAGGAAGACATTTGTACAAATTAAGGGGAAAGGTTGGTAGAATGGAAGTCATTCAAATGAGTAACAGAAATCAAGTAGTGATAACAAGGATGAGAATGGGACACACAGCTTTGAACAGTACGCTTTTTATTCTTGGACGGCGTAATACCGGTATGTGTGAATGTGGACTTGATAGTGAAACAGTAGAACATGTATCATGTACTTGTAGAAAATATGTGGGAAATAGGAAAATGTTGGTTGAAAAATTAAAAGTTAAAGGATATAAGAAATATGATTGAATATTCTGTTAAATGGGGGAATAGTGGTTTATAAGGCAGTCATAGACTTTTTAAGGGAAAGTGGAATACTTGATAGAATTTTTATTTTTATTTTTTTTAGTAGGATACTCCCTACTTAAACTCACACTCCCATTCAGTAGGTGGCGGAAATGCACCTGAAAGTTGGTTGCCACCCGCCAATTAAACAACAGAAGAAGAAGAAGTCTGGGAGGCAGCAGTGCAGGGGTTCTGCTGTCCTCCGGGCCTCGTTTTGGTTTTAACCCCTTCGTTTTGATAAGTTTTAACTTTAATAGTTTTAACTCTGTGATCCAAATGGATCTTTTGTTCTCGTCAACTTGGTTGACTCTGTTTTAAGGTTAACTCTGCTGTAGTTTTTAGACTTTTGTCGACCTTGTTGTGTTTTTAAAACACCTTCAGTTTAGGTAAAGCGTTTAATAAAGTTTTAACCAGGTGTTTTATATAGTTGATAATTTGCCGTTTAACTGTTAACCTTATAGTGACATTTGCGTTTTGCATTATTTTAATAATGTCACCATCTGTTTGCACTTGTTTTTAGAAACTTTTACAACAATTAAACCCATTTTAACTCCACTGTCGTATTTCTTATGTTGCCCCCTCCTTCACATTTTAACAATCAATTTCCCTCTGGGATTAATAAAGTATTTTTGAATTGAATTTTGAATTGAATTGAACACATGTCTGGGACGTAACATTGAAACACGAGTGGGACCAGGGGCGAAGCTTTAGCATGCACCAAGTATCACAAGTTTTAGGGGTTTCCTGAAATCCTGTCTGACTAAAGTTTTGTATTTAAACAACATTAAATGTGATAAAGTTAATATAACAGAAAGAAAGAAATGAATGTGAACACTTTAGTGAGTCTGATGTTGGAGCGTTCAACATTTGTGCTACAATCTCTATTTGCTCACTATTACTTGTTGTTATAATCCTAAATAGTCACGGTGTTGTCAGAGGAAGGATAATTTATGACAATTAGACAGTTTGACCCACAGATGCTAATGAATTCACAGTTTGTGCATTAATCAGCATTTGTAGAAGTACTTTTTCTCACACTTTCTGTCTATCAAAAAATATTGAGGTGGGTTCCAGCAGCCGGTGACAACACTGTGACCCTTTTGAGGGAAAAGTCAACCTGTAAACTTTTAGAACAGGTTAGAAATTACTGATCGCGGCTCTGTAGCTCGTGCAGAGGTTCACGGTTTAATATAGGTTGCAGCACAGCGATAGACAAGTATTAATGAAATTAATATTGGGTATGCTCAGATTTCTATTCCAACAATAAAAAAATAACATGCAAGCAAGTTGAAAAGGACACTGATAGAAATGTCATTAGCACAGCCACCCACTCAATATTAACCCCACTGTCACTCACTCCGCCCTGGCATGGATTCACTTAGAAATGTCCGGAACCCACATTCAACATCCGGTTTCAGTCTAAGTTGATTCTGTGCTTTTCACATTCCCCAATCAATAAAAATAAGTCAGTCTGGTTTATTTTAGAGCATTTTAGCTCAAGGTGGCGGTTTAGTCAGCCACATTTTTCAGCTGTAGTCTTTGGAGAAAATCAACACTAACTAAAAATAGTTCGGCATGCTCCTCCGTGTGTCATTTAATGCCTGGGGAGTCACAGAAAGGCGTGAGCAGCCAGTAGAAAATTTTCCTGTGGCTGAGCACAGCAGGATGCTGATTGGTTGCTGTTTATTCTTCTGTCATGTTCATTGAACTGATGGTGTTATTCTTTAAGAAGTCAGTGTTTCCTGTGTCAAAGGAATCCGAAATCAGATGAGCAGATGGATTAAAGGGTTGGGGGTGGATGTTTGGATCTTACAGATCAATCAAACAGACAGCTGGTTGTAAGGAGAGACATTAGGGAATGTCTCATTATAAACTGGCCTTCCTGAAATCTATTTATTGATTATTGATTTATTTATGTTGGATAATTACAAACTCGCATAGGTGGACTGGTCTGCCAATATATATATCTATATACATATATCTATATCTATATCTATATACATATATCTATATCTATATCTATATCTATATACATATATCTATATCTATATCTATATACATACATATATATATATATATATATATATCTCTATATACATATATATATATATATACATATATATATATATATATATATATATATATATATATACATATATATATATGTTTATTATTGTTTATTTATTTGGCAGATGCTTTTATCCAAAGCGACTTACAATTTATAACCTATAGGGCATGTTGTGATCACAACATATATTCATATATGTATATACACACACACATCATTAACTGCTGGTTAATGAAGAGTTTTTTTTTATTTCTTCCCCAGTAGATGCTTTAATTTTCAGTAAACTGGCAATCTTAAGTTGTTTTTCTGCAAATGTGTCAGGTGATGTCGTACAAACATCCTGTTGCTGATTTGTTACACCTGTGCTCAAGCATCTGGGGGTGTTTTATTCTGGTCTGTCCAAATTCAATTACACAACTCAAGATTTTTTATTTTATTGTGGCTGCAGGCTGAATCGAACAGGGCGCTGTATTCAGTCTCAGTCAATTAGAGCAAAACACTCTGACACACACACACACACACACACACACACACACACACACACACAGAGAGAGAGATTTAGTCATCGTTGTCATGGCAACTAGCTGCAACCATTCAATGAAATGTCAAGGTGGACCTACATACACACACACACACACACACACACACGTTGAGAACACACTCAGACACGCTGAGGTGAATGCTTTCTGCACAAGTCAAGGACACGCTTTGTGGAATACGCTCGGCTGCATTCCTGTCAGGAAGTGGAGATTAGTGTTTCCTGACCTTATTATTACATTGTTTGTTTGTTTTTGTTTTTTTATAAAATTTTAGAGTCCTCTTAATAATTAAGGATTAATTGCAGCGGTTAGTCTGCAGAGTTTGGGTGAGAGTAAGTGAAAAATAATGTTGAAGAGGACAGCAGCAATTACTTACACACCCTCCAGAAATGTCATTTAAATTTGGTTTTTCTTGTTTTCCACCTTATGTTAACTTTAAACACTTTATTTTTATTTCTAAAATGAATTGAAATCTACAATTTAATTGATCAGTTCAGTGACTGTGTTGCACTCACAAACCTGAACCTCTGACCGAGTGAAGGATGGAGCTCTGGCACTGTGGAGCAAAAGGTGAATGGGAGGCTAATGCATGATTGCATTAGATAACAACCCGCATCTGGTTCCTGTCTGCTCACACAAACAATCACAAGGTTGTCAGAGAGCACGAAAGGATTTTTATGTTTGGTTTTCTTAATGCAAACAGAGTCCAAATATGGTATTATTACCATGTGGAATGTGTTCGGCGTTTGTAAAATTAACCATTTATTTCTCTAAAGTTGGATGGCAAACTGAAGCCAGAACCGAACTGTCCCCAAATTTTAAGCCCCGCCCCCTCTGTGCAAATGAATGAGACTGGAAAGTAAAAGAACCCTTTTCTAAATGTTGACTCCTTTGATTCAAGTGGTTCTTACCTTGATGCTGCATGTTCGAATGTTATTTTTAACCGGTCCTATAGAAGTTTGATTCAAAAGCTTCAACATGGCAGCTTCTAGAAGACAGACATCCTGGCATGACAGAAAAGAAACGCTTCATATATTTTACATTCCTGCATCAGGGCACGTGGTGTCTTAGCTTCACAAAGTGAGTTATCTAGTTATTTAAAAAAGCAAACACCGGTTATTTAAATGAACTGAATCCTTTTCCAGCGTCCACACTTTTTGTCTCTACTGTCTGCTGCGACATGCTCTTTTTTGAGCATAAAGTGGAATAAAATACCCTTGAGTCTTTGCTCTTTTAACACATCCCTTTTGACGTTTGTCTTCACAATTTAACCAAAAACCCAGAAAACAACATCCTTCATTATTGCTGTTGTTGGTAAATGTCACACGCATAACTGTGATGTGAGTTTGGACGTCCTTCCTACTCAATTCACTTGCAAAGAATGATTGAGTTTTTAGGCATCAAATGACTCAAAACAATGAAAGATATCAGAAAATAAATGTTTGAACAGCAGCAACTTCTAGAATGAACACAATATTATTCTGATAAGTATTTACTGGGTTTATTTAGTAGGGAAATTGGATTGAAAACATATACTGGAGCCAACCACTAGGGGGCATTTGAGTTTTTTCAGCTTCAACTTCTATGCTATGCTCATGTGATATACTCGCTAATGATTAGATCTTAAAACTCCAGAGGTTTACAAAAAATGACAAAAGACGAAAGTTTTTTTTTTACCAAGTGATTTACTAATAAAAAAATCAGGAAAAGTTGCATAATAATGTAAAAAATGCTCTGAAATACTTATAAGATCCTATCAGAACATGTCCAGGTGGTGTTTTAATGCCAGCTAATCTGGTGATCAGCAGGTCACTAAAGAGCAAATTCTGCTGCAAACCATGATGAGTCTTTCCACGGTGATAATGACTGTGTGTCCGATCTCACGGAGAACATTACTGCCACTATGATGACACCAACGAGGTTTCTCTAACACCTACAGAAGTGACCTTTGCAGCTGCAGTGCATTAACTCCTACAGTAAACTGTGTGCATGCACACCTGGGCACTATAACTGAAGACAATTCTTTCAAGGTCTCATGCTGTCTAATTTCACGTTCACTTAAATGAGTAAAACACACTTCAGATGAGCTAAGTGTCAGTTCTTTTTTATAATTAAAGGGACTTTACGGACTTTTGAATTTTTATGCTCGCGATTGCCCCCTCAGGCCAAAAGCGTAACGGCAGCTTCAATAGTAGGCTCGTGCACGAGGTGCGCATGCTGTACGTGCACACTCCTTAACGAAAATAACAGCTGAGACAGTCCCGTGTGTGTGTGTGTGTGTGTGTGTGTGTGTGTGTGTGTGTGTGTGTGTGTGTGTGTGTGTGTGTGTGGCCCGGAGGACAGAGGACAGGAGAACACGCAGTTAATTAATTAAATAATGTGGTTCTGTACCTTTCTCTTCAGCACAGCGACAAAGGTTTATGATGGGTCAGTCCTCCTGCATGCTCAGATCATTCCCTTCCCTTGCTTGAAAAATTGTTCCAAAATGAAAGTTGAACCCACATCTTTTTTATCTGTGAATTCAATGCCGTTCGGCGAGTCTCAAATAAAAATTTGGGCATCTTACTGTATAAAAATATACCATTAATGTAAAAAAGAAACTCTAAATAAACTATGTTCACATCCAGAATCAAACCCAGGTCTTCTGCATGAGAGTCAGACATCTTACTAGGTGAGCTAAAGCACCAGTGACATCTTTTGTATCTGTAACGTTTATATCCTTGATGACAGCTGAAACAACGTTCAAAGAACGGTTCGGAGTGAAAATGGCTATTTTGTTGCTAATTAGCAGGAAATATCTAGAAGAAAGTTCTACAGAAAGTAGCTAAGGGTCCTCAGAAATGTAGCTAGCTTTGTCACTAGGCGTTAGGAACAGCGACAAAGTGGCACTGCCTCTCTCTCTGCTGCTAAAGCTACGGATAGCAAATGCTACGGGCGATGCCTGAGCGTGAACGCGCATGAAGCAGCCTGCTCGACCCGAGCAGCTCTCTTTTTCTGTGATTTTACAGAAAAACAGGCAATCACAGTAAAAATGCCAGGGCTCATTCTACAGGACCAGGGCATTGCAGGAGAATGTATGAAGAAGACATTTATTATTTCTATACATGTTTTGGCTGTCAGACTTCCATAATGTCCCTTTAAAATTATAACATCTTGTGTTAAATAATCTGAGTTTCTGCCAAATTAAGTTAACAATTTTTGTCTAATCAGATCAGAAAAGAGAGAGAGATAGGAGAAGGGCATAAACTTACCAAGTCCAGGAATGAAGGTGTTCAGGAAGAGACAAATGACAGCCAGAGGGAAAGGCATTGTGGGTATTGCTGCCCGTAGAGGTCCCTTCTTCTCCCTGACCTCCACCACCACTCCTCCACCCGCTGCGGGGGCCCCCGACATGGCTTTGGCCCCAAAACTGTCCTCTGTCTTGATACGCCCCTGCCCTGTTCCTCCTTCTTTCTGTGCCATCTGTCTTTTCCTCTCTGCTGCTTTATTATTCACACCTAAAAACCCAGGAGAAGATTTAGGTAATGGGAAGTTCTTTAACACCTGTTAGCTCACTAATAAACAACAAGCTAAAACATTTGTCAAAAAGTAGTTTATGATGAAATGGTTGATGGGAATTTTTGTGGACTACATTTGCCGAGTGTTTTTCCTGACGTTGACTTGTTCGGCATTATCCAGAAAACGGTGTACCGACTTCAGATTTTCAGAAAATCACTCCTCAAAACGAGTGTCTTGGAAAAATCAAGCAGGAATTCTAGTTTAAATTTTAAAATTTCTCTTTTTTTATCTCCAGGTCCTTGAAAAAAACCACCCACAGGTCAGTGATTTCTCCAAGTTGATTCCACGTCCATCATGCTCTTAAGGAATGCTGAAAGTGGGATAATTCCTCCTTAAATTGTTTGGAAAAATCCTGGGAAGATGCACAGTTTTCCACAGAATAAAAACCCTTCCTCATGCACACACCCCTCTACTAAAACAGAGAGAATGAACACAACAACTCCTCTTTTTCTACTATGTCCTCCTCTCTCTCTCCTCTCCCTGCTCCTCCCTTTACCTCCCCTCCTCTTCATTTAAAGAAACAGCGTGCCATCTAATGTTGCACTTCAGTGGGGTCACATTCAACAAGCTGCACTTTAAAGCATCTAATCGAGTCAATAAAGTGAACGCACCTGGAGTCTGATGCTTGGAAATGACGTTTGTTTTATTCTCCGTGAGGATTTCTGTAAATGAACAGAACAGTTAGCATTAAATGTGTTTGCTGTAAAGCTGAGTGTTCTTGATGTTTCACGTTTGCAGCTGTGAGAAGATTTAGTGATGAAGACACGGCAGGAGCAGGGAGGGAAAGGGTAGAAATCAAGATGACAGACACAGAAAGGTGAGACGGGTGGAGATGAGGATGGGTGCAGGGCAGTCAGACCAATGGATGACAGAAAAACATTGAGAAGAAAAAAGGAGAGAGGGAACGATGAAGGGACAGTCAATGTCAATATCTCAGTAATTATTCATGCACCCCACTCTCCTACATTTTTCCTCCCCTCCACCTCGTCGTCTGTCATCTTGAAGTCATTTAAACAAAAGTGAGACACAGTGGAGGATCAGCACAACCCTGAAATTAGTCTTTGCATTAGCCTCTCTGTCCATCCCATCTTCTCTTTTTTCTGCCTCCTTCATCCCTGGTTTCCTAGCAACCCAGGAAGCTAGTAATTACACAGAAGATATTGATCTCCAGTTTTTGGACCTCATTTTACTCTTGTAATTTCACCTAATTTCCTATTTTTACTTTTGTTTTGTTTTTTATCTTTGAGCCCCAGCTGGAAGAAGCTGCAACACCAGGAGGTTTGACTCTGGTGTTTTTCTCTCTTTGTCAACAGAGATGTGTAATCATGTGTCTGAGAAGAAGAACATATCATTTCTATAGCGCCTCTCAAGATAAAAATCACGAGGCGCTTCACAAAAACAAAAAGTGTGAAAATATAAAAAAGCATTTAGAAAATGTTTAAAAATATATTTAAAATGAGCAAAAATAGACAATTGTGATTTAAAAACATGTTAAGAAAGAGAGAGAGTGAACAGGAAAGAGGGAGATCAGTGGATCCTGAGGAAGGTGGAATAGGTGGGGAGAGCAGAATAAAGAGAGAGAGGTGAAGAAGGTCATACAAAAGCCAGCTTGAACAAGTGAGTCTTCAGCTGCTTTTTAAAGGAGACCACTGAGTCCACTGATCTCAGGCTCAGGGGGAGAGAGGTCCAGAGTCTGGGGGCCACAGCAGCAGATGATCTGTCACCTTTGACCTTTAGCCTGGTGGTGCACAACCAGTAGGCTTTGATCACTGGACCTCAGGGACCTGCTGGGGGTGTAGGGACTAAGAAGATCACCAATGTAAGATGGTGCTTGTCCATGTAAGGCCCTATAGACCAGAACCAGGATCTTGAAATGAACCCTGAAGTTGACTGGCAGCCAGTGAAGCTGGAGGAGAAGCGGGGTGATGTGGGTGTGTTTGGAGGACTTGGTCAGAAGCCGAGCACAGGCATTCTGAACCAC
The DNA here is from genome assembly GCF_043380555.1 of Nothobranchius furzeri. Lineage (NCBI taxonomy): Eukaryota > Metazoa > Chordata > Actinopteri > Cyprinodontiformes > Nothobranchiidae > Nothobranchius > Nothobranchius furzeri. The sequence goes on from NC_091742.1 coordinate 26,059,323, forward strand.
CTGTAGACGGTTCAGGGAGGTTCTGCTCAGACATGTGAAAAGAGAGTTACAGTAGTCTAAGCGTGAGGGGATGAAGGTGTGGAGAACTGTCTCAAGTTCAGAGCGGGACAGAATGGGACTCAGCTTAGCAACGTTCCTGAGATGGAAGAAGGAAGAGCGAACAAGAGAACTGACATGATAATCCAGGGTGAGAGCTGGGTCAAAGGTCACACCAAGATTCCTGACAGAAGGTTTGGTGTGAGAAGCAAGCTGACCAAGAGTCTCTGACTTTGGGAACCAGCTTGTCTGGGGCACAGATGAGGATCTCAGTCTTATCTTCTTTCAGCTGCAGAAAGCTCCCAGCCATCCAGGTTCTGATAGAGTCTAAGCAGGTGTGTAACAGCTGCAGCTTAGACATCTCATGGGGCTTAAAGGAGATGTACAGTTGGATGTCATCTGCATAAAGATGGTAGGAGATTCCTTTGAAGGAGCTCAGGATGTGCTGAAGAGGAAGCAGATAGAGGAGGAAGAGCAGAGGCCCCAGCACAGAACCTTGTGGGACACCATGGGTAAGGGAGGTGGTGGAGGACCTAAACTTGGAGATGGCCACAGAAAAGGAGCGCTCAGAGAGATAAGAGGAGAACCACTCCAGAGCAGATCCTGATAGGCCTACCCAGTCTCTCAGCCTCTCCAGTAGCAGGTGATGGTCAACAGTGTCAAAGGCTGCAGTCAGGTCCAGCAGGACCAGAACAGAACAGTCATCTGCATCACTGTGAGTCAGAAGGTCATTAGAGACCCTAAGAAGAGGAAACTGAGGAAACCTGAACTCCATTTAAGACCTGCTATATGCAAATGCTTAATAAATTAATTTTCAATCAATCAATCAAAGCTTTATTTATAAAGCGCCTTCCGCAACCCTGTCAGGAAGCCCAAGGCGCTGAACATCGCTTTTCTCCTCCCTTTTTTATTTCCATCTTTTGACAAACTGACTCTTGCTGGCTTTTATACTTCTCTGTTTTTGTTCCTCCTAGTTGCTTGGAGCACAAAGTGTATTTATTACTGTTGCTTTTTGTTCAGCCTTTAACAAACAAGCGCTTTAATCTTAGAATAAAGCAGCGGGTACCTCCAGCGGAAGACTAATTGTGTGTTCTGAATGCTGCAGCAGCTTTTGTCACTTCAAGGTGTTCGATTCACTAATTTGCAGATTTAGTTGTCAGATCAACATTAAAAAAGAAACAAAGCTAACTGATGAAACCCTTTCATATGCAGCTACAACACACTGACCTCCGCCCAGCAATTCCCAACTCAAGAGCATCATGGTTCATGTGGATGAAGTAGAAATGGGTTTGCCTTTGAAGGGTCCGCCTTATCACACAAAGAGCTGGTCGCATTTGTGAAGGCTCTTAGATTGGCAACTGTTCCTTTTTAGGTGAGGGAAAAGACAAAAGGTAGACAGGTGTGGGGCGAATGGGTGAAAAGTAGCTTGCCACCTCTGTAGGCACGAAGTTGGGTTTCGGAGACACCCTCACATCACCTGGTGCAAACTGGGTGCAGGATGTGTGCACTGAGAGTGCCTGCACATCACTGAACTGCTTTGCTAATAAGAATTTCAGGAGCAGCACCGCCTTAAAAGGTCAAATTTTAAGGTCCGGGTCATCCACTGGTTCAAATGGGGGCCCGTGGAGAGGTTTAGCACCAAGGACAGATCCCAAGAAGGCATCTGAGACTGAGACACAGAGAGAAACCTGTGTGCTCGCTTCACGAAGCTCCACACCAGGGAGTGATGGTTTACCAGTTTCTTCCCAATATGGTTATGGGCTGAAATGGCTGCCAGGTACTCTTTAATAGCAGAGAAGGCCTTCTTATCATCCAGCAACTCTTGCAGGAAAGACAGAAAGGCACACACCCCTTACTTGGCACCAGGTCTCAAACACTTAGCAGCTGGGTTCAGAGAAACCCGTTGACATAAATTGGTTAAGAAAATTCAACATTTTCATTTTTGTAAAGCGGACGCTCCTCATGAACTTTGAACCTTTACATTTTCTCTGGCTGGTGCACAAGTGTACGGATCGTGTTGACCTCATGATGTCTGCTCCTCTAATCTGACTCATTGGGTCATTTTGTAAAATGCCAGAGTCTGTAATCGCTCTGGCACCGAAAGCAAGGTTATAAAGTAGCACTGTTAGTGTCACGTTGAGAGCAGGAGGTTTGGACCCAAGGTGCAGGAAATCCAGAATACACAGGCAGGAGCGGTTGAAAAGCACAAATCCTTCATTTAGGAAGAGAACCAAAAATCCAACGGGTGAAGACAAAAACCTAATAACTAAACTCAGATCCAAAAACCAAAAGCTCACCTTCTGAGCAGAGACCTGGAGACCTGGAGACAGGAGACAGGAGACAGGAGACAGGAGACAGGAGACAGGAGACAGGAGACTGGAGACTGGAGACTGGAGAATGGAGAATGGAGACAAAACAACGCTGACCAGGACAATGAACCAACAACCACAGAGTGACAAGACAAGGCTTATATACACATGGAGAACAATTAAGTAAACAGGAAGCAGGTGTGTGGAGTGAGGGCTGGAGGGAAGGCAGGTGACACAAATTATCTAAATGGGGAAAACAGAACCAGTGGAGGGCAGACAGACCTAAAACATAAAACTAAACCTAAGACTGAGGGAAGGACATACACACACACACACACACACACACACACACAAAAACACTGAGCAGGGGACAAAGAGGCTGGAGCTACAGAATGTGAAGGAAGACCTGGAGGGCTGGGGATGAATGAATGACACAGGACCTGGGAGGAATTGACTTTAAAGGGCTACAAACATAAGACTCATAATTGAGACGCAGACAAAGGACACATGAGGGCGCTATGAGATACAGAAGGGAATCTAGAGAGGGATGGAGGAACATCAGGAGGCACATGAAGGAAGGGGCTGACGCAGACCATGACAGTTAGTTTGTTGATCATTGAGTGATCCCCTAGCAGTCCCAGGGGTCCAGTGGTATGCGTAGTATAGATTTAAACACTGCAGTAATCTGATGTATTTATGTTCCTTTTCTAAATAATACATTTGACTTATTGAC